>NW_028326337.1:0-23726 GCF_027475165.1 Benincasa hispida
TGTGTGTGTGTGTGTGTGTTTTTTAGAAAGTGATTATTATGAAGCAATTAGGTCTAATACAGACACCTCCTCACAGATTGTCGAGGAGAATCAAAGAGGTAAAACAAAAGAATTCCGAGAAATTGTCAGAAATAATACGTTTTGGTTTTTAGCTTATAAAGCTAGCACACTTTTTAAAAATTTGTAAAAATAGTTTTTCTCGATCCATCTCGGATGAGAGCAACCACTTTTCTAACTTATCGATTATTTTGGATCTTTTCGGTACATCTCGTCTGATTATACATTGATATTTGCTATTTTTTTTTTATGTAATCTTCCAAATCTTATATTATTTTCAAATTTTCTCTATTCGGTTATGTTTATTAAATATTATATTAAATTATATAATTTTTTGAATCTTTAGCATAATTTATGTTTTCACAATTATATTGAATTTCCAAAATTCCAAATAGGTTTTCCAATTGTTAAATTAGATTTTTCAAATTGATTAATCATTTTTAAATTTTGGGAAGATCAATTTTTTTCGAAAAATTAGGTAAGATTTGGGATATATATAGAATCTCGGTGTTAATCCCACCGAGAAAGCTCAAATATATGAATTTTGGTGTTAATTATGCTCGAGATTTCATCGAGAAAACTCAAATGTATAGAATCTCGGTGTTATTTTGCGCGAGATTAACACTGAGATGCATATAATCTTGGTGTATAATCTGGCGAGATGACTGAGAAAGTCCCAAACAATCGATAAGTTGAAAAAAGTTGATTTTTTAACTAAAATCTCATGGTCGATCTCATCCGAGATAGTTCGAAAAAAACTATTTTTACGAGTTTTAAAAAAATGCTAGTTTTGTAAACTAAAAACCTAAACATGCTATTTCTAACAATTTCTCATCTTTGCTACTAACGTCTTCTGAGAAGGAAGACACAAGTTAGGATTAGAAATTGTTGGTTCATGTTGAATGTTTTTTTTTTTTTTTTTTTACCTATTTTGTCTGATTCAATTTTCACCCAAGCAACATTTACATGTATGTATAATTTGAAATTATGGAATAGAATTCAAACATTAAGATAAATATTAAAAATGAAAAATACAGCTACACTATAAGACATATATCTGATACCAACAATTTGAACGTCAATACCTAATTAATATGCTTATTTAAACTAACTAGTAAATCTAATTAAAATATTAAACACAATCATAGACCAATTTTTCCAAATAATAAAAGGTAACTAAATAGGGAAATTGTTAAGGGGAATCTTTCAACAACAAAGAAAATTATACTTAGCATAAATAAATAGAATTGTAGTAGGTGTTTAATTAAAATGGTTTAAAATTATCCATCAATCCAACTAGAAAAGGAATCCAACCAATGGCAGAATTTAAAATATTGTATAAGATATGATAAAAAAATTAAAATTAAAATTAAAAATTAGACTCCAAATTATTAAATACCCAATGACAAAAATTGCTCCATGTGATCACATGGCTCAAAATCAAGTCGGTCCCGCCATCTAATGCTTGATTTTTGTTTTCTTTTTTTTTAAAACAAAAAAAATTAAAAAAAAATTTCAATTTTAGGTAGTTGTTTTAAATGGTAAAATTGTTAAAAATATTTTCAAGGATATTAAAGGTTACCCATAAGTGATAGACCGTGACAATTATTTATTACTAACATCGATATTTGTCTATTGCAGTCTATCGCACACGATCTGTCAATGATAGATAGTAAAATTTTACTATATTTGTAATAAGTTGACTCATTTTCCTTTATTTGAAAATCATCCTTAAAATTTTCGAGAAAATATATTTTATTAAATGATTTTTTCTTTAATTAATTTTATTATTTTATTATTTTAACCACAGACAATTTAACATTTTCATTCCATTTAAATTATTAATATGGTCTAACAAAGGCATGCTTAAAAAACCAACATAATCATGAATTTTCCCTTGAATTTTAGTTCATAGGAAAAATGCAACCCTAAATCTATAATTTTATTCCTTTTTTAAAAATTATATTATCTTTCTAAGTTTTAATCGAGATTTAAAAGATTGATATCAACAAAAATATCGATGTTTCAATTTTATAGAAATGTCTATAAAAATAACGATAAAATGTTAATGTCAAAATATTTCTGAAAAAATTATAAAAAAAATAAAAAATAAAAAATATATTGGAATATGTAAAGAATCATTTTATGTTTTTTAAATAAGTGAAGATGCTATTATTTATTTTATATTTACATTAACAACATTTTGTTGTTATGTCAAAGTCGAATATATGAAAATATGAAGCTAATGTGTGCGCATGTGTATATATATATATAATGTTTTGAAGTAATTATAAATAGAAAAATTATTTACCCATGTGAACCTGGCTTTGTGGTTAAGGAATCTTTTTCTTTCCTTCGTAGTCTTTTAATTTTCTTATAAATGACATTATGACTAATTAAGTAACTAAAACTCAAGTCCTATGTCCACATGAATTTAATTCTAACTAATTAAAGCATTAATTATTTTCTTTATAAGTAAAAAGAATTATAATCTCAACTTTATGGTCTCTTGTAGTAAAAAGTTCTAATTTTTAAAACTGGTTAGATAATTATTTAGCTTTTTTATTAAAAAAAAAAAAAAAGAATACAAACACTATTTTTACGTATTGATTTCTTTGTTTTGTTACCTACATTTAGGAATGTTCTAAATCCAAGTCAAGAAAGTTAAAAAATATATATACCTTTGTTTTTAAATTTTGACTAATAATTCAAATGTTTATTTGAAAGTGATGAAAATTTGATTAAGAAATTATGAGAAAGCAAGCACGGTTTTACAAAACTAAAAATAAAAAACCAAATGATCATGAAATATTAAATAAACTCTTAAGGTATGTTTGGCATGCATAGTTGAATTGGTAATAATTATTGTATTTGAGGTTCATAGTTGAGTTGAATTACTTTAAATTTTTTGTGTTTGCAATCCTGAGTTGAATTATGTATATTTAGTGCAGTTATTTGTAGCCTAAAAAAATGTATTTTTTGGGGGTTTTTTTTTTGTTTTAGTTTTTTTCGTCAACTTTTTATTCTACCATTCTACACACATAATTTCCTAAATTCTTAACATCATTTGAGATGTGAACTAAATAAATAAAAATATATTTTACAATTTTCAATATGTAACCACTTAATATAGACAAAATACTATTACTTATATAATCACCAACCCTACGCACATACTTTAGCAGTCGTGGAATGTATAAGTTGAACATGCACAAAAATTAAAGTTGACGAGTAGACACAAATTATACCTCATCCTAGACTATGGTGAGATTGTTAGGAAGCAATTAGTCTTTTGGATGTTTGTGACAAGTAGGTCTATAAGGATGACTCAAACATCCTTAGACAAACTCTAAATGTCAAATTACTATAAAAGATGACTATCAAACACTATAAACTAATAATTTCAATTTTGTATTAAAAAACACTTTCGCCAGCCAAGTTTTTTTTTTCTTTTAGTATATGATCAATCAAGTTAGCCGTTGTTGGTTGAATTTGGTTGCCCGAGGTGATCATCCGAGTTGGCCGCAAGAGATTGTCATCATCGAAGTTGATAATTAGAGGTGACTTTCATAAGAGTTGGTCGCCTGAGGTGAATGTCGATGTTAGTTGTTAGATGTGGTTGTCACTGAAGTTGATCATCAGATGTGGTTTTCACCAGAATTATTGTAGGGAGGTGGTTGTTGGAGCCTAAAGTTGGTTTTCAGAGTTGGTTGCACAAAAGTGGTTGACAGAGTCGGTCGTCAAAGTATGATGCTGGAGTGTGGTAATGGTAGTCGCCGAACAATGCGTGGGAGACATTGAAAATATCACAAGGAGGGAGAGATTGGTTGAGTTTGAGTGTGTTGGAGTGAGTTGGTAAAAATAATCAACACAACTCCACCAACATTTAAAGTAGGTGGGCCAAACATTGAGTTGATAATTTTTACCAGCTCAACCCTGTTGAGAATAACTTTGGGCTTTTGACCCATAACAAATGGAAGAAGTAGTTTTGAGAGAAAAAAGGTAGAAGTTGTCCCACATTGGTGTTAGAGTAAACATGCAAAACATGGAAGCTAACAGAATCATTAAGTATTCTAATTATATTAATTTGAGTAATAGGCATGTAAATTCAAAGTAACATACAATAGAGTTTCAATTTACTACCTTTGTAGATTACCACTTAATCGTTGCAAGCTCTACAAAATTTACATTCAATCTCTTCAGTAGACCACCAAAAATGTCTTCTCTACTAATCACAACCTTGAATTGAGTAGTAAAACTCTTAATTGAAAGGCAATTTTAAGAGGTTTGGAGAGGGTTTTAGAGAAGAAAAATTTCAGCAGATTTTTTTTTTCAAAATCAGTTGCATGCCCATTAATTCTGATTAATCAAGACTATTTATTCAACTAAAACATGTCAGCACTTAATCAGCCCATTGACACTTCAAAAGGCACTAACAAAGTGGGCTAAGTGTTAATTTATGGAAGAATCCACTCAAACTAAAAATTTTGGGACAAATCCACTATTTAATCAACTTTTCAAATTTCATTTCATTTAATTTTTTATTTAATTAAATTAAACATAAATTCAATTTCTGAAATTGAATTTACGAAATTGGTTTAATTTAAATAAATAAATAAATAATAATTTAATATCAAATATTAAATTAATAAAACAACAAGTTCAAACATGAATCCCTATTCATGTAATCATTATTTAAATATATTGAACTCTCCAAATACGTTTAATTTTAAAAAATTTAAACGTTAATTATATCAATATAATTATCCAAACCCTAAATTGAATTTGAACATTTCAAATTCACTCAATATTCTAATTCAAGGTTTAATCTTTTACGAGCTACTAGAGGGACCTTATGGACCTACAGATCATGAGCTCCAACGATTTGAGATTAATTGGCTAAACTCTTTAAACCAAATTAATCAATATTCGTTAACTATCGAGACATACCACTATAGCTCAGTAGTTGCACTCTCCTCACTTTAGATATATTTCTGCCCACTTGATTTAACCATAATCAGCAAGTCGATCCTTCACAGGTCGTTCGTATTTACAGCTAGGTCAAAATTACTGTTTTACTTTTGTAAATACATCTTGCTCCTTAAATATTCACTGATCATCTATTGAACAATTGATTTATAGTTCAACTAATAAACCGTATCCATCTCTGTCACGAAAGGGCGAACCTCTTTGTTCAAGTACATGAATCAGTATTTAAGGGAACAACATATCTGCTAACCCTAAGATGGGTAGGAGTAAATTTTTTTCTTGCAAGACTATGTTCCCAACATATCCGATTTTATCCCTGAAATGGGAGGCTTATTGAGCGGTGATGTTGAACCACTTTCACATATGCAGATTAAAGGATAATCCCGAATAAACAGAAGTGCATAGTTAGCCCAGGATCAAGATTGAATTACCTTATGTCATCGATTTGAAATACTCAGTTTTAACAGTAAACGATTGTTATAAAGAAAAGTGACTATTTTGTGCTTTGGTCTTATGCAAACGTCTTTTGCATAGGATTCCTCCACTCGCATGTCTCCACATAAACGATTTTGAGACATTGTTTATATCGATATACAAAGTGAGTCGCATCCATAGTGTCCCCAAGATGAGGTGCCCAACCTCATCTATATACTTATAGACCTTTTTTACTATATACTAAAACTTGATCATCTTTTGTGTCTCTACATAAAGTTTAAGTATTCATACTATAGTTGTTGGTTTGTTTATAGGGTTTTATAACATAACGCAATTCCAATAATGCCTTTATTGAAAAAAGTCTCAATAATACTTTTATTGCAAAATATAATATGTTTAAAAATTATGAACTGCGAGTTTTCGGACATTCCCAACAAACTCCCTCTTGGACTAAAACTCCAGTGAGTTACAAATATATACAAATATACAATGTTGAGAAAGAGAGAAAATACAATAAACTAGGACATCTAAATATCCTTGACAATTGGAAGATTTAGGTTTAGCAAGTGGGAATATATATAAATGCTTGCAAAGGGGCTTCCAAAGTGTGGCGGTGGTGGAAATATAACCCTTTCACCACATACGCCGCCGCTGATGTTCGTTTTGTCAGATGGACGAACGAACGGGTTCGGGTAACCACGCTTGCGTGAAAAAGGAAAAACTTTTTACTACCTATCCTTTTAAAATATTTATAAAAAAAAATTGTCGTTTTATTTAAAATAAACGTGTTAATAATTTCATATCTAAAAACGCTTTTTCTTCTTGTGTATGTACAGAAAAACTTAGCTTCTCATCTTTACAGATCTTCTCTATTTTCTGCCGTTTCTGAGCTGATTTTCCATTTGATTCCAATCTGTTCTCCGAAGAATGCATGTCTGAGTCTGAGTGTTTGTGTGAACTTTGGGGAGTAACCAACTTCTTGCGATATAACACCAAGGTCGCATTGTTCTTGCTTTTAAGGTAGTGGATTTATCCATGATACAATAATTTTTATATGAAATAACAAATTGAAAGCAAGAACCTTCTTTTACTCATCCTACGTTCTAGATGTCGATTAGGAACGACGAGGTTATTCCAGATCTGTCAATATTGAAGCCTCTAGACGGATCCAATTACCATCGCTCGTTTAAAGAACTTCTTATATTTTTCGAGCAACTGGAAGTTGATTACAACTTGACCACTAACAGATCTGATGAAGGCAAGATTACTGACGAAGGTAAGTCCACTATGGAGATTGATCCAAACAACTCCAAAGTCACAGTTCCGTTACAATCTAGTCAATCTAGTACGAAACTTGCTGCAAATGAAAACAAAATTTGAGAAAGATAATAAGACAATCCATAGCCATTTACTCAATCATATGACTGGCTCATTGTTCGATCTGTTCGTGATCCAAAAATCAGCAAAGGTAATATAAGACACTATTGAGTCCCAATATGGAGGAGATGATGCAAGACGTAAGAAGTATGTTGTTGGAAAACAGTTGTAATTTCAGATAACTAGGGAATTCATTCCCCATAAGTCCCCGACCCTATCGGGACGAAGAATTCCCGATTGATCGAGTACAGGGTCAAATCGGGTCCCTAGTTGGGGATGAGGATGGGGAGGGGATCCTTGCCCCCCAAAATTTTTAATTGTTAGGGTAAGTAGATGAAATTCACTCATTCTCTTCTTGACTTGTAATGACAACATTATGACTAAATTTAAAATCAAAATTCTTTATCTCTATTATGCATTAGCTAATTTTTGAAGATGTATAGTGAAAGTCTCTTGAATCTTCATCTTGCTTTTTATCATATCAAACCATTTATATTTGAATAAATAGTCAATTTGAGCACAACTCAATAGGTAAAACATAAATTATTATTTAAAAGTTGATGATTTGATTCCTTGCTCTACGAACTCAAAAGAAATAAAAAAATTGTAAATCAACTCTTTTGTTACAAACGCGACACTTAATATTTAATATATTAAAAATCCAGTATTGTTGATTTATTTTTTACATTTTAAACAACAGTCATCTCGTTGATCTTTGAAAGTGTGGACTTTTTTCTATAAAAAATAAAAAATAAATTAATGAATAAAAAAAAGTAGAGAGACTTGAAAAATACTAAAAAGAGCCTTTAACGCATTTTAGGTATTGCCGTTAACTTAGGGAATTGCAAACACACACACACACACACAAAAAAAAAGAAAAAAAAAAGAGAGAGGTGAATAGATTTTTCTTTTGACCGTGTAATGTTGAAACAGAGTATTTGTCATCATCCCTCACAGTGGGCTGAATTTGAGTCAACAAAATCATTTGCAGCCTTCTCTCTCTTTAGTCTTCTCCATTGATGAGCTTAAAAATGCCCAACTTCCCATTTCTCTTCTTCACCCACTTTCCTTGTACATACCCACCTCAAAAACAACAAGAACAGAGCATTCCAGACCATTAACAATCAAATCCCAAATGGGTTTCTCAAAAGAAGAGAAATCGAAGCGTTTATGGAGAGGAATCAAAACCCTTTTCTTCTTAATCACTATGTTGATTTCCCTTCTCCTTTTCTCAGCTCCTGTTCTTCTTGTTCTCGCTGATGCCCTTCTCCCCTCTGCTCTTCTCTCTGCTTCTCTTTACCCTTACTCTTTTTCCCTTAAATCCATTCCTTCTTATCTCAGAAACTACGATTTTCGATCCTCCCTTGTCGATATTCCTCTCATTTCTTTCATAAGATCCACTATCATTATCTGTAAGTTCTAATTCACCAACACCCATCTGGCTGATTGTTTTTTTCTTTTGAGGGTTTTATTTGATTGTGGTGCGTTGTGTTGTGTTTGGGTATAGGTGTTTATAGCTTTTGCGATGGGCCGAGGCTCTCGCGAGGGCCGTATTTGGGGATCACTACCTTTTGTTCTGTGATTTCTTTGGTGTTTGTTTCGTTGAAGGCTTCGTTTGTGTTTGGTGGAGGCTTGAGGGATGTTGGTCGAGGAGGATATGTGAGAAGCATGGAGGTAGCTTTGTTTATGTGTTCTTTGGCTTTGGCTGTTGGCCATGTTGCTGTGGCGTATAGGACGAGTTGCAGAGAGAGGAGGAAGCTCCTTGTTTACAAGATTGATATTGAAGCGGTAAGTGTTTGATGATTTGCCTCTGAGAAATTTTTTTTGCTTAATATCATTCCTTTATCATGCTTGCTTAGTCTTTTTTATTGTTTTCTTTCTTCTTTCTTTAAACAAAACGCAAAAACTAGTATTAAATGGTAGATTTGTCACTATCACAACCTCGAACTTGAAAACAATTATTCAATGAGACCGCCATAATATGCTATATTTATCTTAATCTACATGTTACTCTTACAGTTTTCTCTTGTACATCGAATGATCACGTTAGGGTGGCTTCATCAAAAGCTTAAGAATTGTCTAAACTACCCCTGAATTGCGAGGGTTTATTATTATTATTATTTTAATAATAACTGCTTTCATGGAGGAGAAAAAAAATACACACACAAAAAACGAAATCTACCCAAAAAAAAAAAAGAAGAAGAAGAAGAAGAAGGAATACCCCTAGAGAAAGGATTTTCAATTAAGATATTACCTAGGGAATAATTACAAAAAGTCTTCAAAACCGAAGCCAAAAAACAAACATGAAACCTCACCAAGAGTCAAACCTCAACTACTCATAGAATTGGGACAAGATGAGTAATGGTACAAATTGATAGTAGGAATGTAAAATAAAACAACCCATATAGTTCAGAGGTGATTTTTTGGGCCATCATATTTTCAGGTCCCACATTTAATAGAACTTCAACGAATGAACAAGGAAGCTTCTTCATTTCACAAGAGAAATCAAGTTGGGTATACATCTTCTGGAAAGTCAATGACTTTACTTCATATGTATCTTAGACTTAATTAACAAGAAATGAAAAACAATAGCAACTTCAAAAATTTCAACTTTCTGACTAGGTCAAGGAAATACACATTTAAAATACTTTTTATTTATTCCACTACCATATTCTGTCTTTCCTTTCTTTGGTATCTCTCTCAAATTTTCTACCAAAATCTTTATTCCTGACTCCTTTTCCATTTTCTATGTTAATTTATATATATATATATATATATAGAATTGATCTGGAAAATATCGATTCACATATTCAAGAAGTCTGTGTGGTTGGCAATTATATTCAATAGTAGTTGTCATTTAGCTGTAATAGCACTAAGCTCTCGATGTTTTGTCGTGCTTCTGTGCCCACATTTTGGCATATCATAGCTGAGCTTCCAAGGGAGAATATTACTCCAACATTCGGTGTCCTTCCCATTAGGCTGGCACTAGTCGAACATTCTTGTAGATTACATTAAAAAGTCTCAAAAGATTGATTATTGTTAGGGCAACGGGTCTGGCAACATGTGGATTTGCGTTTGATTTCACCAAGAAAAAGGCCTTGTATTAGTGAAAATATTGCCCTTGCGTATATACCTAAGATATTTCCTACTTCTAACGGAAGAAACGTTACAATAATCATATTTATAGATATATATTTTAATGAGAATCGAGTTCTAGATTCTGATACCTTGTTCATTACCACTTTTTATGACAAGAGTACAGTTGAAGCATTAAGAACTTTGCTTATTGAACTTAAGAACTCAATAAGTTACTCTGAGGGTATAGACTTTGCTGTCAATATTCAATGGAAACTGGTTGTATATTTAGTTAATTACATCTCTAAAATCCTTGTGGGAGTACACTTCTGATGTTTGATCATATGTTAAAGCGATATGAGAAATTTCGCCAGAAAGAAACGGACAAATCGTTTTAAGCAAACATTGTGATCCTTTGACTTTGACAAATTTGAGAGTTCATTTTTTCATATGGTTTCTAAATTTTCTTTTAGGCATAACTCAAACTCAAACACAGTCTTCTTTTATTAATCTTTAGATAGAAGTGAAGGTCTCTTTCTTGTGTAATAAAACAGTGGATGAACTTTCAAACAGAGAAATTATTCAATAAAGTCGCCATAACTCATGGTTCATTAATTAACATGATGTTACTCATTTAATCAGCATATTGTGCAACACAATTCTAACTTCTTTTTTCAATGCAGGTTTCTGCTTGCAAGAGTGGTTTTCCCAGGTACCAAAAGATTCTTCAAGAGGAAAGGGTGAAGTAAATCACCAACCCAGGAGATCAGAATAATAATTAACTTGTTTCGCCCCGGTCTTCAGATTTCAGGTGAGTTTTAGTTACAACACGTCAACTCGAAACATTCCATCGTTTCGCTCTTGAAGTCGCTCGTTTGAGATCTGATTTCAGCCTATTTCTTTCTGAAACAGATTTCTAGGTAATAACTTGAAATCAGTTGATCTGGAGATTTAGGAGGTGCAAAGCTAACTAACATCATGATGCTTCCTATAAATTTTCTAGTTGTGTCAATATGGATATTATATAGAAACATACAATTTTGCCTCATATTTAGCCATCCAAGTTTATCTGATGTAAAATGTATATTGTATAGTATGGATCAGTACAAATAAAAATGGTAAAAACCTTGTGATCTCACGATGTTCGACGCTTGATTCCGACCCTTTCTAGGTTCGTTTGCTGTCGTCTCAAGTTCTAGGCATTTGTTTCTTAAATACTATTATGATCTGTTGTACTTTGTTGAATATGTCTGTTTGATCTCTGCATTTTTCAAGCTCAAAATTTAGTTTGAATTTCTGGCAGAAGAATGGTCAGAAAGGAAAGGGGAAAAAGGTGTAAGTTTGAAATTAAATATTGATGAAGTTCAACAACCAACTAAAGATATTAGATGATTGGTTTCTTGCAAGAAAGAATTTGATGCATTTAATAGATTTTTGTTTTTTGAATTTTGAAAATTAAGCTTTATAAACCTAATTACTTCTGAGACTTGGACAAGCTAGACCTACATTATTTTAAATAATTAAAGATATATATTACAAATGTGAATTTTAAAATTTCAAAAACAATTTCAAATATGTCTAAACATTCAAAATGACATCCTCTATTTTCGCTCTCATGTAATATAACTTTACTAAAGTTCCTTCCATTTTCAATCCAAGGGCATGATTCGTGTATTGTTTATATTATTTCAGTGGCTTTTTAATCGAGACATTTATTAACCTTAGATTAAAATACAAATTTAGTCATTAAACTTTTAAATCAGTATGTATTTAGTTCTCATACTTAAGTATATAAAACTTTTAAATCAGTATGTATTTAGTTCTCATACTTAAGTATATAAAAGGTCAGTAAATTTTCAATTTTATGTTTTATAACTTCATAAACTTTGAAAATATTGTATATATCTTAACTTTTAATTTTGTGTGATTTGTCATATTAAAAAAAATAAATAGTAATGAGTCTATTAGATATAAATATGAAATTATTTTCATTGTAACTATGAACTTTCTATTTTGTACTGTCAAGTAAATTAATGAATTTTATTAATATTGATTATGCCAAAGATCTATTAAACATAAGACATATACTTAGGGGTGTTCGTAAGTTGGGTTGAGTTGGGTTGAAGGACTCTTTAGACTCAATCCAATTGTTCGGATTGTAAATTTCTTCAATCCAAATAACCCTTATTAAAAAACGAACCGAACCGAACTGAACCCAACCCATCAATGAAATATTTAGCTTGGGTTGGTTCGGGCTAGTCGGGTCATTTATTTAAAATTTTGTTTTAAAAAGAAGCAAAACGTAAATATGTAAAAATCTAATTTAATTATTTTTATATATTGAACTAAGATTAATAATTCAATTTCAATTTATAAAATGAAAATTTTCATTCTTAAGTGGAAAGAAAGTATTTTTAAGAGTTATTAAAGAATAAATTATTCAAAAAAATATTAAAATTAAAATCAATATATATATATATATATATATATATATATATATAAATAATTGTGTTATAAGTAACAAAAAAAAATATTTTAAAGTTCGGGTTATATTAGGGTTGGTTCGGTTATATTAAGTAAACTCATAAACCAACTCAATCCATAAAATTTTCATTTATTTGAACCCAACCCAACCCAAATGAGTTGATAACTCAACCCAAACCACATGTGTTGGGATGGGTTGATCGTTTTTTTCGGGTTATCGGATTTTTTGAACACCTCTACATACACCATTGACCAAGAGATTAGATGTTCAAATCTTCTCAATCTTAAATTGTTATGGGTTACTTTTGAATCAAGAATCACGAGCACAGAAAGGCAAATCGTTAAGGGTAAGATCGAGATATTGACAGTCACCTGAGGGCAAGAAGAGTGTAAGAAACTTGTCAATGGGCCAAGGGAGGAAGAAACTAAGGAAAGAAGAGGCATTGGGCCAAAAGGCTCAACTTGCCCACCTCGCCTTTGGAGGTTGAGGCTGAGGCTGAGGTAAGTGATTTTGTCGAGCCAAATGACCTGACTTGCCCACCTCGACCTCAACCTCTTTCCATCCTTGAAGGCTTGCTTCTCACAAGCTATGATTCAAGACTCCTTGGAATGTCTGCATTTGCATTCCCTGATCCCTTTCAGATTCAGATCTCTAAGTCCACCCCACTATAAATAAGGGCTCATAGGCAACACCTAAAGTAAGTCATTCTTCCTACTTCTAGCTTGTTGCTAAAATACTAACTTAAGCATCAAAGGTTTTGTGGAAGACACTACACCGGTGTTTTCTTCTTCTTTGTCTTATAAGTCATCTTTCTTCCTCAAATAATAAATTCATTATTGAAGGCACGTGAATGTCAAGTGAGTTTACTTGTCTAGATTTTGCCATCAACATACATGTACACTAAAATTCTCTTTTAAATTAGGAGAATGATAATTTTTTTACTCTAATATTTAGATTCATTATTCAATTTTAACTTAAACAATCAATTTCATTGATTTAAAACATGCATTTTATTAAGTAACGTTGCAATTAAAACAAACAAATGTAACAAAATTTAACTTTGAAAAAACATCCAAAATCATGTCATAACTCATAGGAAAGTTCAACCCCAATTATAAAAATTTAGAATATTGGAACCTTACCACAAAACAAATTAGATAAAAATGGTTTAAACATAGCAACACAATGTCCCAACTCATAATGCATTTAACACAATGGAACGAGAAAAAACCAATGCCAACAAAAAAAGAGTTTGATCTCCAACCATAAAAACGGCCATAACTACTCATAAATTAGAAAGAGAATGAAATTTAACTAAATTGAAAGTATTAATTACATCATGCACTCGTCAAAGATTTATCTATACTAAATTATTTAAATGCTTTACCTTTCGACTTTTAAGGCTAAATTATAGAAAATATTTGGATTTTGTGAAAAAAAAAATATTCATATACTTCTAAATTTTGAACAACTTTAAAAAACGGTCCAAAATCACCCTTGATATTAATAGCATAATTTTAATGTGGATATCTAACGATTCAAAATGATACTATTCGATGTGTAGACATAGCTAATATGATATTATAGATTGGTAGTTGGTTTGGCGTTAGGGTTATGGGATAAATCAAACAAACATTAACAATAGGGATAGAAACCCACTATGAAATTAAAATTGGTGTGCTTCTACATTTACTATGAATTTTTGTTTTTAAATAATGTCATTTTAATAATTATTAACAAAAAGAGGATTGGGTTGAAACTATTATCAAAAATAGGTTTTTAAATCGTGTACTGGGTACATAACTTCCTTCGAAGCACGTGAATTGGCAGTGACCTGGCACATGCAGACTGCTGAAGGAAATCGGAAACCCGATTTTCGTGAGCAGCGGAAGCAAGACCATTCCAAATTACAATCATGAATCAACAAATCATTTACAGTCGTCTTCAATATAAGCGGTTATACAATTTACAGAGAAATTACAGCATGTAATAATAAATGTACAAAGGAAAAATTGTACTAACAAAGGCAGAAGCGTCTTCACGCTCTGATGCGTACTCTGATCGATCACAGCAACCACGAACGCCCAATCTACACGACCGCAACATCACACGAACACTTCGCGCTCGTCCTCAACGATCTCCTCCGCAACAGCGAACGACCTTCGCAACACCACGAATGGCCTTTGGAAAACCTCGACGGTATCGAGTTGAGTCTGACACCACCAACAAGACGCCCTTGGTATTCTCGGTGTGAGAATCCAGAGGGTGGGCTCTGTTCGGACTTGGTATGAGGCAGACAAACGGAGGAAAGAACGATCGCATACATGACTGGGCAAGTGGGAGAAATCGAAGACCTATCATATAGGTCGATGCCCAATCGTTTAGATAAAACTATGTGACCGTCTAGCAAAAGCTATGTGATCGTTTAGCTCTATCGTTTAGCTCAGTCGATTCTACACGATCATTTAATTTGGACTAGCGATCGTTTAGCTAGTACCTGTACGATCGTTTAGTAAATCTGTATTTACTTGACGACTTCCGTGAGTTTCTTTTCGCCGGAGAGAAAACTCAAAAAAAGAATTTCAACTTTTGTGAAAACTTCTTTATATATATATATATATTCAAAATAGGAAACTGATTTCTTTTTAAACTCACAGTTACCATGATCAATAACCACCCACTACTTTGGTTATTTAAAAGAAAAGGTATTAATTATCTAATAATTAATATTATTATAAACATAAATGATAACCAACTTATCATACTATATTTATAACCTATAGTTTTAATATTTCATCTCATGAAACATATAAACCATAGTTCTTTTTCTATTCCATGGTACCTAATGTAAATCTCATTTACATCAATCCTCCACTAGATGTATCTTATACATCATACTGATTATATCATATATAATCAAAATACCTCTTGTCAATTTGAACATTTCAAATCAACACCAAGAACTTGATCCTTCAACATGAATCCAAGCTACCAAGGGGGCCTCATGGACCTATAGATTCGAAGCTCCAACGGTACATGAATAACTGACTAAACTCTTTAGTCACGGGATCTACCATTCGTTAACTGCCAGACACTCCATTAAAGACCAACAGCTGAACTCTCCTCACACAGATGTATTATGTGTCAATCTTAACCAAATAGCAGTGTGACAACCCTTCACAGATCGCTCGTAAGTACAGCTGGGCCAATAATCGTTATGCCCCTATAGTTACATCTGTCTCCTTAAGTACCACTGATCCCTCTAATGAACATAAGTCATAGTTCTACTATGACTGAGTCTTCTCTTCCAAAGAGAAGCTGTGGCTACTATGTTCAAGCCCCGAAATCAGCCCTTAAGGGAGTAATCTTTCTACTTATTCCTGCTTCGAGAAAGGAGTGAATTCCATCTTGTGGATTGAGTTCCCAGCTCCTAGATCAGACAAGTCCCCAAAAAGGTAGGCATGTTGAATTGGCAATCTGCCCACTCTCACCCATACTAATCAATGGGTTGTTCTCAAAGGCAGGAGTTCCCAAAACATTCAGGATTGAGGTCGTGTAACCTATGGTCGTTTAGGTGAGATATAAGTCTCTAGTATCAACGGTGTTATATACAGAGTCTAGTCATCTCGTGATCCAGGTCTTATACAAACTATTTGTATAGGACACTTTCACTCGTACCATCTGTAGTAGTTTACAACACTAGCAAACCTCTACAAAGCTGGCCGTATCTATAGTGTCACTAGGATCAGGTATCCCACCTTAATCCTTATACTGCATACTTATTTAGGTTACCACTTAAGGCATGATCCACTTGCATATCACATATACATGCTTAAGTTCACATAAGATAACCAAGGAGATTTTTTTATTGGATATGAGTAAATGCCAAAATTAAATAACACTTATTTTATTCATTAAACAATGTGTATCTTTACAAAACAACGAGACTCCGGAAGAATTAGGACACAAATCCCAACAATCTCCCACTTTTCCTAATGACTCGGGAGACTAATGTACAATACAATATAAAAATGTACAATATACAATAAACTAGGGCGTACCCTAGTATTATCTCCCACTTGCCCTAGACAAGATGCCACATTTCCCGCAAACCCAGACTCTTCAGGTGACCCTCGAACACTTTAGCCTTGAGGGCCTTTGTAAAGGGATCAACAACGTTGTGCTCTGATGCAATCTTTGTGACTATCACATCACCGTGATGCATAATCTCCTTGATCAGGTGATATTTTCATTTTATGTGTTTACCCCGATGATGACTCCGAAGTTCCTTCGAATTTTCCACAACTCCACTGTTATCACAATACAGTGTGATTGGCAAATCCATATTTGGAACAACTTCCAAATCTGAAAGGAACTTCCTCAGCCAAACAGCTTCTTTAGCTACTTCACAAGTTGTTATGTATTCGGCTTCCATAGTGGAGTCCGCGATGCATCATTGCTTGATGCTTCACCAGACTACAACCCCTCCATTCAGAGTAAACACTGACCCCAATGTCGATTTGCGAGAATCCCGATCGGTCTGAAAGTCAGAGTTCGTGTATCCTGTAAGGATCAGATCCTTATCTCCATACACAAGCATGTAGTCCCTCGTTCTCCGAAGATACTTGAGGATCGTCTTGATCGTCTTTCAGTGATCAAATCCTAGATTGGACTGATACTGACTGACAATCCCTACTGCATAGTAAATGTCGGGTCTGGTACACAACATTACATACATCATGCTTCCTACAGTAGAAGCATAGGGAATCCTTCTCATCTCCTCAACTTCTTGAGGTGTCTTAGGACTTTGATCTTTAGACAGAATGATTCCATGCCTGAAGAGTAACAAACCCCTATTAGAATCCTGTATCCTGTAGCTGATCAATCTTTGATCAATGTACTATGCCTGAGGCAGGGCTAACCATTTGTTCTTTCGATCTCGAATAATCTGATCCCGCGAACATACTGTGTCTCACTCAAATCTTTCATTTAGAACTGGGCAGCTAGTCAACTCTTAATGTAAGTTAGATACCCTACATCATTCCCAATGAGTAGGATATCATCCACATGCAGTACCAGGAAAGCTACTGAGCTGTTGATAATCTTCTTGTAAACACAAAGCTCATCAACATTTTGGTCAAAGCCAAACGATTTGACAGTAGTGTCAAATCTGATGTTCCAAGATCTAGATGCTTGTTTCAGCCCAAAAATGGACCTATTAAGTTTGCAAACTCTTTGCTCTTGATTTAGAACTATGAACGCCTCTGGTTGAGTCATATAGATGGTCTCCTCAAGATTACCATTAAGAAAGGCAGTCTGGACATCCATTTGCCATATGTCATAATCATAAAATGTGGCTATGGATAGGAGAATCCTGATAAACTTCAGCATGACAACATGTGAGAAAGTTTCCTCAAAGTCAACTCCCTCAACCTGGGTATAACCCTTTGCCACGAGTCTAGCCTTAAAGGTTTGCACTTTTCCATCTACATCTCTCTTTCGCTTACAGATCCACTTACACCCAATAGATCTTACCCCATCAGGTGGATCAACAAGCTCCTAGACATTGTTGAAGTACATAGACTCCATTTCCTGGTTCACGTCTTTAACCCATTCATCTTTGTTAACATCCTCCATTGCTTTCTTAAAAGATAACGGATCCTCGACCCCATAATTCGTAATGACGTTTGGGCTTCAACCAAACCCATGTAGCGATCCGGTGGGTTCATAACCCTCCCACTACAGCGAGGCAGTCTCAACTCTTGAGTTGGTTGACTAGACGTTCCAACCTCAACAACTCTTGTTGATCTGTTGGCCTGTTCAACAACTCATGTTGAACCCTCAGCAGTCTGAGTCTCACTTGAGATCTCAAGGAAAACGAGTTTACTTCGTGGCTTATAATCCCACATGTGGTCTTCTTTCAAGAAGATAACATTTGTGGAAACAAACACTTTGTTCTCACTTGGATCATAGAAGTATCCACCTCTCGTTTCCTTTGCGTAGCCTACAAAGAGGCAAACCTTCGAACGTGGTTCCAACTTCTTTAGGTTAGTCGCTAGCACATGTGCCGGACAGCCCTAAATCCTGAAGTGGCGTAAACTACCTTTACGGTCTCTCTATAACTCAAAAGGTGTTTCAGAAACACTTTTCGAGGGAACGTTGTTCAGGATATAACATGCAGTCTACACTGCATAACCCCAAAACGAGTCTGAAAGATGAGCATAACTCATCATAGACTGAACCATGTCCAACAAGGTTCTGTTTCTCCTTTATGATATACCATTCTGCTGAGATGTACTAGAGACCGAGAGTTGGGACACAATCCCATGTTCTACATATAGTTTTGGAATTGGAGGTCCATATACTCTCCACCACGATCAGATCGTAGTGTTTTTATCTTCTTACCTAACAAGTTTTCAACTTCAGCTTTATACTCCTTGAACTTGTCAAGGGCTTTAGACTTACGTTGCATTAGGAAGAGATACCCAAACCTTGAATAATCATCTATGAAAGAGATGAAATATTCATACCCACCTCAAGCTCTAACATTCATTGAACCACAGAGGTCTAAATGTACAAGCTCTAAGGCTTCCTTGGCTTTGTAACCTTTTCCAGTAAAAGGTCGTTTGGTCATCTTGCCTTCAAGGCATGATTCACATACCGGCAAGGAGTTTTCTTCTAAACTCTTTAGAAGTCCACTTTTCATCAACTTCTCAATCCTATTGAGGTTGATGTGACCTAACCTAAGGTGCCAAATATGGGCGTTTTCCTTTGGAGAAACCTTTGGTCTTTTAGTTGTTGTTGTCTTACCGAACATTTCAATGTTAAACAAGACTTTTATGACTAACGGCCTTAGTACATATAAGTTATTTTCCATTGAACTATAACCAATCTCCATTCCATTCTTGAAAATAAACACTTTATTCTCAGAAAAGAAGACGGTATAGCCTTGTTCAATGAGACAAGAAACCTAGATTAAGTTTCTCTTAATATGAGGTACTACAAAAATATTATCCAGTAACAGATAACGTTTCTTGTCAATAAATAACTTCGGCCTGCCTACAGCAACAGCTAAAACAACCTCACCAGTACCGACTCGAAGAGTCATCTCTCCCTGTGGCAATGTTTGCTAGGAACTAAATCCTTGGTAAGAGGAACTGACATGATTGGTAGCACCTGAATCTAAGATCCAGGCAGAATCATCATTCTCTACCAGACACGTCTCCATTTCCAATAAATCATATTTACTGTCTTGTCTCCTCTTTTGGAGAGTAGTGGGATGGAGGTCGTTTGCCACGAAATTCATTTCACACGATTCTTTCCACTGTAAAAAATCGGTCATTATTAAAAGTTTTAAATGGAAATACTAACGAGTTACTGAAAAAGAAAAACACATTGACCTACGTTAGGTTTTAAGCAAATACCCATTGTAAAACAAAACAACATCCAATAAGGTTTTAGCAAAACTAACATGAACCCCGTGTGACATCTAGTTTCGCAATGACACTTCAAAGGTTTAGGACAAAAGCCGCCGAAGGGAGGTCAGTTATCCCTCCTTTGAATTAAGAAGAACTCAACGAGTCATTAATACCAGAATAACTCTTGCTTCTATAACGACTAACCATCATTGATTTGGCCAAGAGATCATTAACTTACTTAACAATCTCCCGTAAGTGTGACCCGCCATTTTAAGCCCTAGAGGTTCGTCCCAAAAAGCCAATCCGAAGGGAAAAAATCTGATTAGGGAAAAACCTAAAGCGACCCTATCCATTTCTGGAGTTCACCTTGATCTTGACCAACTGCACAAAACCCATCCAAAGGGGAACGCTCAAAGGCGCCATGAGGGAGTACAGAATGATCTCACGGTGTGAACCAATGAAAGAGACCATAGAACGTGTTGACACACACCCTTCACCCACTTACTATAAAAACTCTCTCTGTCCACCTTGATATTGACTCATGCAAACACCATCCGAAGGGGGATGCATCCTGGGCACCACGAAGTCAAGCATGAATCTCACGGTGTGAACATACAGGGAGAAACATGAGTGAAATCATAGACATATCAGATACGCCTCTTTCTCCCACTGAGTATTTTATAACCTAGGGTTTAGCTTGCATAGAAAAAACACGGCTAAGGATTTTAACTAAGTGACTTTTAGGTTTTCCCAAGAGTAACTTTTACCTTGGATAGTGAAACAACTTTTGATCATCATCTATTAAACTCTTTAACGGAGTATTTGACCAAATCGTCGCATGCTTATTGAAAATCTATCTAATTCACCTTTCCAGGTAGGTTCTCAGGTAGGGGTGTTACGTTTCCGTCAACTTAAGAACCCCAGCCTAGCAGGAACCCGCCTTAGACAAAAGGTCTCTTATAGATAGGTTTACAACAAATTTAATCTTTTATTTCAACCAATTTAATCCTATTAAACCGATTTTAAAAGATTAATCTAGGTTACTAAACTCTTTAGAACCATTTGAACTTAGGTCTATCTCAATCCAATTTTAAAACCCTTTTAAAAAACTTGAGTTCACCCTAAGTCCGCATGCAACTCTGAATTATTGATTTTAGGTCTAATTTCCTTTATAACACTTATAAACGGAAACAACCACAATGCAAAGCTAACACATGCAAGGCATTCATAACGCTTATAAACAGCCTAAATGTCATGCTCAATGCATTGTCCATTCATTGCTACTTCTTTTATATAACACTTATACAAAAACCGCAATGAAACAAGCAAGACATGCTTCCATTCACCCTTAGACTATAACAATTATGATAAAAGGATGATGCATGATAATGCTCAATGCATGCAAAATATAACTTTTATATTTCATGATGCATGTGCATGCTTTCAAGTAATTTCTTCATGCAAGATTATAACATTTATAATACATGATGCATGAATAATCGCACAACCTAAGGTGGGTTTTTAACTATATGACAAACACTTTGACATATAAGTACCATACATCACATGTATAAGCAATAAAAGTTTATGAACTGGGTAAAATTGCCTTAAAACACAAAAAGGAAAGCTAACTATTACAAAGACAAGAAGTCTCTGGTTCAAACAGGTGAACCGGGTCTTGAACCGCTCGGCAAAGCATCGCTTCTCCAACCATCCATCGTGTACCAAGCACCCCGCGATCATCTACACGATAAAACAAACACTTCGTTCTATCGCTTACTAGCACTCCAGAGTTAAACGATCGTTTAGAATTTACTATACGATCATCTAGAAAAATCCAAACGATCATTTAGTTATTACTACACGATCGTGTACCTTTACTAAGCGATGAAGCCTAAAGTACATGATCGCTTAGCGCGCTTCGCACAACACCCGCCTTCCGAAATCATCTAAGCGACTACGATGCCGTGAAGCACCATCGCCTAAGCGATTGCTTAGCTAGCGTCTCTGTATCGTATACGTGCGATCGCATAGGTAGTAACTAAGCGATGATGCTTGCTAACTATAAGATCGTCTAGCTCGCGCCTTCCACTAAACAACAAGCATCGCATGGTCCCACTACGATCGTCTACCTTCAGCCCCTATGAAATCTCGCAACCAACGCCACACGATATGGTAAACAATTTACCCCATCACTTAGCATTAGCTAAACGATCGTTTAGAAAATACTACATGATCGTCTAGAAAAAAAATATCTAAACGATCGCTTAGTTAAATCCCAATGATCGTTTACCTGAGGCTACATGATCCGACCAACGATTGGTATTCTTATTCGTTGAGAATTGCATCACTACGCACCAAAGCTTCATCACGAACGACTCGACGAACTTGAACTTTTCGAATTACAGACTCGATTGCAAAGTTAATTTCACCCAAAAACATAGGGGCCCTTACAATTAACACTTTATAATACCGAAAGCTTTAACAAAAAGGCAATTTAAACCCGAAACATTCATCACATTCATCCACAAATGCAGAAAATGGATAACTACAAATGCAGAAACCCACCACGACTGAAAATGGCATTCAATTCAGATCTGTAATTTGGAATATCAGAGGCTCTGATACCAATTGAAGGAAATCGGAACTGAGATTTCCATGTGCAGCAGAACAAGGCTATTCCAAATTACAATCATAAATGAACATATATTTACAGTCGACTTAAAAACAAACAGTTATGTGATTATACATAGAAATTACAGTATGAATAAACTCAATAAACAACGATCAAACTCTATGCACATATCAGAATGTGTCTCCACGCTCCAATGCGCACCGCCGCTCGAACAACAGCCACATCAAACGCCCGATCTACACGACCACAACACCGCACGAACCCAGCATGAACACTTCACACTCGTCCTCAATGATCTCCTCGGTCACGATGTCCTTCGCAACACGAACGGCCTCCACAGCACCATGAACGGCCTCTAGAAAGCCTTGACGGTGTCGAGTTGAGTCTGACACCACCAACAAGGTTACCTTGGTATTCTTGGTGTGAGAATACAGAGGGTGGGCTCTGTTCGGACTTGGTATGAGACAGACGAAGGAGAAAAACACCGATCGCGTACATGACTGGGCAAGTGGGAGATGGCGGAGACCTATCAAATAGGTCGATGCCCAATCGTTTAGATAAAGCTATGCGATCGTCTAGCAAAAGCCATGCGATCGTTTAGTCTATCGTTTAGCTCGGTCTGTCGTGTACAGACTCTACACGATCGTTTACCTTGGGCCAACGATCGTCTAGCAACACTATGCAATCGTTTAGTAAACACTGCACGATCGTTTAGCTCGCACCTGCACGATCGTTTAGCTCGCTCAACCATCATTTAGTAAATCTGTATTTACTTGACGACTTCGTGAGTTTTTTTTTTACGCGAGAGAAAACTCAAAACCTTTTCAAATGTTTATAAAAATTCCTTTTTTCAAAATAGGAAACCACTTTCCTTTTAAACTCATGGTTACCATGATCTAATAACCACCCACTACTTTGGTTATTTAAAAGAAAAAGAATTAAAAGAATGGGGGAGAAATTTTCCCCACCACCCTGCCCCGACCCGACCTCATTGCCAACCCTACTCATTAGGTGAGTTTGGTTGAATAATTTTTTTTAGATCCAACCCAATCTGATTCAAGTTGTAGATTTTTTTCAACCTAATTAACCTTCGTTAAAAAATGAACTCAATCATGATTGGATTGATTATTTTGATCATTTATTTAAAATTTTATTCTAAAAGGAACTAAAACATTAATACGTAAAAATTTGATTAAACTATTTCCATATATTGAATTAAGATTAACAACTCAATTTCTATTTATATAATGTAAAA
>NW_028326338.1:0-28448 GCF_027475165.1 Benincasa hispida
ACTATTTTTTGTAAATAGTTTTTCTTATTTTTCTATTTTTGAAAATCTCTTATTTTCATAAAATAAGTATAAAAGTTGATTTTGATCGGTTATGTTTATATAATTAATTATATATGATATGACAATTTATGAAATCAATGCATTAATTAGCTCGACAATATTACTCGTGGAATTGTGATTTTATTGTCCATCATATATATCTGGGAGTGATTTTAGAATTATTAAAATAAATTATTTATATTTAAAATTACTTCGAAATACGTCTGTAATCACTCAAGATTAATTTAATATTTAAGTTTAGACTTTTTGATATAATTCTCATGTTATAGTAACTTTGTAAATTTTCATAATAATTTTAAAAATGAAAAATTGATTTTAACAATTTCAAAATCACTTCTAAAGATGGATTGATGTTGCAAACTACTTACATAAAAGTCAAACTTGGAAACTTAACTTTTCTTCAACCTCCAAGGTATAAAATAAATAAATAATTAATTAATTAAACTCTTTTTTTCAAATTCTATATGCTATTTATGTTAGTATAGATTAAAATAAATAAAATTATGATAATGCCCTTTAAAAATAAGTAAAAAAAATAACATTAATAAAAACAATTATAATCCTTGACACTACACATTTTTTTAAAGTTGGGATAATAAAAACAATATTATTTTTCACTTCACGTGTTCTTTAATTACTATTTTTTGGGTTTGTTTCTTTTGTGTTGGTTTAGTTTAGTTTTGATTTTCCGTTTACGCGTGGGTCATGGTTCGATGGATAGTTCTTGTAGTGTTCCACAACTGATGATAAAACTCACCTATGTTTCTAGAAGGATTTTAGGATGCTGTGATTTTCAATATTTATTAACTTACTCTAACTTAAGACTTAGTCTCAATTAATGTACCAATGATATTTGTATTTAAGACTTTTAAGACATCGTTTGGTTTAAAAACTATCCTATGATTATAGTAATTACTACTTCGTATAGTAAATATTATTTTGTAGTTCCCAATTAATTACCGTAAACATTATTTCAAAATCTCTATTTGTTAAAATATTTACTATTTGCTACAGTTTTTATTATTTTACATTCATCATTTTTTTATTATTTGCTAAAGTATTTACAATTTCATTCTCAAACTAGCTAAAATGATTTACACCTTAAATACATATTATTATAACTCAAACTTAAATAATCTACATCATAAATGTAAACTATTATAACTCAATTATAATAATAGAAGACTATAATAACCAATTCATTGTCCCAAATGTTCCCTAAATATTTTTAACACTTAAAAAGAAAAAAATTCTAGTGTATATAAAATTTGCTAATAAGTTCTTAGAAATACCTTTTAATGAAATTGTTAATTAAACAATATATTATTTTACTTAAAAGTATTACCTCAAAAGCATAAAAAACAGTGTCAAAATCAGCATGGAGCTCAATTAGCATAAAACTAGTACTATCTATCTCGGGTTAAAAAATAGAGTAACTTAATTGGCAAGTAGTTAAAAATAGTTTTTTTTTTTCTTCTTATCATTAAAAATAGTTGACTTTTATTTAGGGTAGTGTCTCATAAATAGGAGGAAGTGGCATAATGACATAGTTGAGATGATGAAGGAGAATTCAAGGTTAGTTGTTGATGTTAGTGTGTTAGTAATATAGTTATTAAAGATGTCCAATTTTTTCACGAGGACAGGGCCTCGCCTCGAATAGGACAGGGATTCCCTGATTAGGCGAGGAATGGGGGAGGAAGTGGAAGAAAAAAATTCTCAGTGAACTAAACAGGGACAAGGATGAGGAATGCATTCCTCGTCCTCACCCCCCACCTCAATTAACCTCTATTTATTTATTTAGTATAATTCTTTAATATTATTTTATCATTATTATTATATAAACATTACATTTAAATTTCATATTTGATTGTTTATTCGTCAGGATAATGAATATATTTAAATTGAGTATTTACATTTAGATTATATATGTGCATAATTTAATTTATATTTATTTCTTTCTACTAAAAACTTGAATAGTTCTTTTAGGCCAAAATTTGAGTAATTTATCTTGTCATGTAAAACTAACTATAATAAGCAATTTAGTGATAGATTTCCTTATTTAATTAAAATTTGTCCATATTAATGATTTAAATTAATTGATTTTTTTTTTAAAAAAAAACTAACAGGAAAGAATTCCCTGTGGGGAACCCAATCCCCTTGAATTATCCACGGGAATCCCGTCGATCTTCATGGAGAATTTTATGGGGATAGGAAATGAAATGGGGAGCGGGGAGGGGGATGTAGAATGACATCCCCGACCCCTACCCCACCCCGTGGATATCTATAATAATTAATGCAATACCGGTGGTTAGTTTTTTATCTAACAATAATTACTTGTAATGTTTCCTCTTCAATTCTCTCACAACACATATTGTAAAAAAAAAAAAAAAAAACCGTAAAAATGGTATATTTATCAGTTTTGTAAATGATAAGAGTTATATAGCTTGGCACAAACACAAATTATACAAAAAAATTCAAAGCTTGTGCGGTCTAATACGATTTTAAAGTGGGTAATTATTTTGTGTAACCTAGACTGCATTTATTTTCATGTAGCCTCATTTATCACACAACAGAAAAATAACAATTGATTTTTTTAAAACAAAAACAAAAACAATATTACTTGTTAAGTGAGAAATTTTAATTAAGCATGGGTGAGCTGCACAAAGATAGGTGTAGTCCAACCAACAACTAAATATTATGAGAACATTTAAACGAATTTTACATGAGTAATTAATTAAGGTGATACTTTTTTAACTTCTAATTCGAGATTTAAGACATTTTAATAACTATTAATTACATGTTTTGGTTTGTTGTAAATACTAGAAGAAAGTAAGATTTTTTTAGAACATATGCACAATAGATTAGTTAGAGTTTCGTATGTAGGTTTAACCTGAACATATATTATAGCTATAAGGAAAAAACATGAAAATATTTAATGTTGGTTACTTTTTTTCAAAGCTCATCTAAACATTAATTGAAGGCTAATGTAATGAATATTACGCTATCATCGTGTGCTTTTATTTTTTTATTTTTTTATGTACTAAAAAAATTTATATTCTAAAAAAATAAAAAAAATTCTTTTAATCCCCAAATTTTAGAAAAGAATGTGTTTGACCCTTGAGTTTTCAACATGCATCTCTTTTCAATCTCCAATTTTTTTAGAATACATGTGTTTAGTTTCTATGTAAGTTTTCAATTTAGTCCCGAGCTTTTAAGAAGTAGGTTTATGTAATAAATTATTATAGATTAAAAAATAATTTAAAAAAATTATATCCTTTTCTAAATAAATTTTAAATTATTTTTTTAATTTAAACTATCATATAATTGTTTAAAATAATAAAAACAATTATTTCAAGAACTTTTTAAACCTATTCTTAAAAACTGAAGACTAAAAATATACATTTTAAAAATTTGTAGACCAAATGCTATTATTACAAATTTGAGGATTGAAAAGCTGCATTTTGAAAATTTAAGACCAAACGCACATATTCATCCAAACTTAGGATTAAAAAAGTAATTTTTTAAAAAATTTATTAATTGTTTCATTTTAATTTTGTGATATATATGTTTGCTTTGCAATTTACCTTTTAATAATATTTATAAAGATTTTTAAGAAATTTTGAAATAAAAAAAGTTTTTAAATTATGTTACTTTTAAAGAAAAATGTATGCCTAAGGTTTTAAAAGTATAGTTTATTTTTAATGCAATGATTTTCAAATAGATTCTTAAAATTCAACTCCCCTATCAACGATGAAAATTTTACTTTAATTGTCAAAGTCCAACCACATTGATTATAAGTGCAAATGTGTGAGTTTAAAAGGCTGTTTTATTTAATTTAGTTCCATAATCAAATCCATCCCAAAACCCTAAATTCTTGGTACTAAAGTAATTTAACACATTTTTGTAAAACTTTAGTTCATCAAATTTGGAAGGGTGGTGACTCAACTAATTAGTTTCTCCATTTTAAAGCATACAAAGTTTCCAAAGTGAAAAGGGGAAGGAAGAACATATCTTGTATTTGGAGAAGAATGTTGGTCTTAAGTTCAACAAATTTGACAAAGTTTGCTCTTGTTAAGGTTGTCAAGTGTCCTTAAATTCACCCCATTTGATGTCTCACTTAAAGTATCAATTTCACATGGTAATCTAGTTTGGTAATCTCATTTTTCTTGTTAGTGAAAGGTAACAAACGGGAATAATCTATCGTGATGATGTATTTGTTGTTGTTTTTTTATAGTTCAATAACATGTGGAGATGAAGATTCGAACATCTGCCATCTTGGATGAGAGTACATGCTTTCGGAAAGTTGAGTTATATTCATGTTGGCAACGATTTATCAGTTGATAGTAAAAAAATGAGTGCTCCACTATAGATTATTTTATTTTGCTGTGCCAGGGGTTGATAGATTACATTGGCATAAAAAAGTAATATTTTTTTGTTTGAATTTGAAATATTGTTTTGATTAACAACCAAGAAAGAAGCCAACATATGATCATAATTCAACTGACATAAAGTTTGTATTATATTGACCTTGAGGTCAAAGGTTTAATTCTCTCCCACCCCCTATATTGTTTAAAAAACAAAGAGACGGAGAAAGAAATCGAAAGCAGTTCTCGCTTGGTGCCTAATTGATAAAAGGTTAAATTTGTAATTTGAAAATTCAAAGACCAAATAACTTGTCTCATTAAACTTCCTTATTGAACTTCCTTTTATCCTTCATCCATGGCAAAAATTTTCAGTAAATTTAATAAGTTAAAAGATATCGATGAAATAGTTAAAATTCATAACGACTAAATTAAATAAAAAACAAAAAAAAAAAAAAAAAAAAAAAAATAAAAAAAAAAATTAAAACTTATTAGATTAAAACATAATAACTAAAACTATAATGATATAGCACAATGATTACAAATATATAAATATTAAACATACAAACTACATTCGATTTTTACTAATTTATCATTAAGAAAATTAATGAAAAGAATTATTAAAACATATACAATATCAGCTTATTTAAGTTTTTAAGTCAGTCTGTAATTTAATAATACATAATTATACATCTAATCTTTATATTTTTGCAATGATATATGATATAATCTAAATTAAATTTATGTTAATTATTTAAGTTCCAATCACCACAAATTTTTTATAATACCAAAATTTTTAATCTAGAACAAATATTACATTGCAAATTGGAAAATTTGCATCAATGATTGGTAAAGGGAGGTGCAAATACCGTTTAATCTGGTATTTGACTTTGAAGGTATTTTGGGACAAGTCTAGAGGAGGGGGTACTTTGGTAAATTTGAAATACATTAGTTTTTTTTTTTTTAAATTCTTTTTCATCTTCTTAAGGTTAGGTCACATGATTAACCGAGGTTCGGGTATAGTCAGATGGACATCAGCCTACACCCACTTCACAGCTCGACACGCGTCGCCTTTCATTCATTTTCCCTCTCTCTCTCATATCGTAACCCTCATCTCCAATCACCACCGTCCAATCAAATCTCCCCATCACATCACATCACTCCTCCAATCCCACGGCAACTTCCGTTACACCCACCCTCACAGAATAATTCCCACTACCCTCTAAAGTTAAAAACCCTATTCTTTTTTCTTCAACCCTATTCCAATACAAGCTAGAACAATTATCGTTGATGGATATGGATAATTTTGTGGTAATTAGTATAGAGTAATATGTTTTTGTATTTAAATATATTAATAAAATAATGACTTAACGATGCATTAACATTTTATGTAGAAAATTCTAACATTAGGTGCATATTGTTTTTTACTATTAAAATGGTCTAATATTATTTTTTGGATAGATAGTTTGGATTTTTACTAATGAATAGGTTGGTTTTTTTTTTTTCCACCTGAATAACATTGATAGAAAGTGGATAACAACATTATTAAAAAAAACCAACAAAAAAAATCTTAGAGATGAAGTAGTATTTAAAATAATAAGTATATTTTTTTTTTAAAAAAAAACAATTATAAGTATGTTTGTTTAAAAAAATCAAATGAGCTTATATATTTCATCAAATTATAATTTTTTTTTTGGTCAAATAGTCACTTTTTGAAGAGGTTATTAAAAAAAAAAAAACAGATTTTTTTTAACTACGAGTTAAATTCAATATTTAAAATGTCGAAATCACACAACTTTCCATATTGGTGGAAATTTAAAAATTATTAAAAGGAAACCAAAATGATATTAACAAATAAACATACTTCATTATTTAAACAAGATATTGTCACATTTACCGATCTATAATCAAAATTGATGTAATTGCAATGTGATTCCATTGATTGATCAATAATAAAAATATTGATTCCCACATAATTTATACATTTTGATTGTAGATTTGAAAATAGGCTCCACAGTCTAAGAAACTCAGATACAGATATGGATACATGATACGAATACGATATGATATTGCGATACATTAATTTTTAAAAAACTAAGATACGGTTACGTTGAAGATACGTATTATATATATAATGTCTAATAGTTAGATTACAATAGATTCAAGAAGAGAGTGAAAACTTAAAAAAAAAAATCTAGTAACGTCGAGTGATTGTTGAGTGACTAGAGTAGACGATAGGAAAAAAGTAGAAGTTGAAGATTGAATAATGAAGTTGGGGATGAAGGAGGTGTGAATGATGATTTAAATAATGAGAGAGAATGGAAGAATGAAGATTTAATTACGTTTCAGGTTTTTTTAAAAAAAATTATGTTTTATCATTTTTAATTTATTTTGTTTTGAGTTGCTCAATTTAAGTAGACTTTTATGTTTGGAAGTAATTTTAAAATGGTTGAAATCACTTTTCATTTTCAAAATCACCGTGAAACATGTTTAAGTCTTCAAAATAATTTTGATAATATGAAAATTACATTTAAAAGTGTAAAATTGAAAATTAAATTAATTTTGAGTAATTAAAATTGTGTTTTCAAGTTATTTTAAAAATGAAAAAAGTGATTTTTGATGATTTTAAAATCACTACTAAACATGCACTAAAATAAAAAAAAAAAAAAAAAAAAAAAAAAAAAAAAAAAAAAAAAAGAAAAAAAAAACAAAAAAAAAAAAAAAAAAAAAAAAAAAAAAAAAATAAAATGGGTTGAAATTGATCCGCGTATTCCTTCACGTATCTGGAAGTAGATACGCGTATTTGAAAATTAAAAATAAAAATAAAAAAAATCAGATACTTCAAATTACGTATCAGAAACATATTTGTTACGTATCTGTATCTGATATCGATTATCTACACAATTAGAAATATCCGTGCTTCCTAGTCCACAGTTTATTACTATTATGGAACAATATAATAAACATGGCTTAACAATATAATAAAATTGTCAATGCAAAACCGATGAACATATAGAAATATGGATGAAAATTGTAGACAATAATACTTTTACCAAGGGGAATAATAATGTAATTGAAAAAATGTGATGGGGGTACATTTGACATCACATCAGATGACCCTACCAATTCCACGAGAAGGAGGTGTAGAGCCGGCCGCAGAGTAAAACTTACAGGAAGGGTGTGTGGAAAGAGGTTGATGGTATTGGTGAAATATGTGAAGAATATAAATGGTGACGCACATAGGTTAGCAAAGGATAGAGAGAAGTGAAACAAAAAGAGGAAAGAAAGAAGCAAAAATTGGTTAAAAATAAATTTTATTATTATTATTATTGTTATTATTATTTTTTTGTTAATAGAAGAAAAAAAAAAAGAAAAATGGGAAGAGGGAGAGTAGAACTGAAGAGAATAGAGAACAAGATCAATCGACAAGTGACCTTCGCAAAACGAAGAAATGGTCTTTTGAAGAAAGCTTATGAGCTTTCCGTTCTTTGCGATGCTGAAGTTGCTCTCATCATCTTCTCTAATAGAGGAAAACTCTACGAGTTTTGCAGTAGTTCAAGGTTAATTCTTTTTTTTTTTTTTTTTACCATTTTTCTCAGATCTGCTACAACTGTTGTATTGATTTTTTTTCCTTTTAATTTTAATCCCATTTTTGTGATACTTTCTTTTTAGGATTTCTATGCTTTTTTTATTTCCCTTTTCTATGCTAACAAATATAAAGAAATAAAGAAAGAAAGAGAGAAAAAGGAGGGATTTTGCATTTTGGGGTTTCAGAATTTCGGATTTTGCATTTTGCCTTTTCTTTTTCTTCTTCTTCTTCTTCTTCTTCTTCTTTACTCTTTTCTTCCTTTTCTTTGGAATGGGAATTTTGGAAATTAGGGTTTTGGAGATTAGGGCAGATAATGGTGGATGGATGGATCAATTTCAACCTGAAGGTGACAGTTTTCTTTTTTCTTTTTTCTTTTCTTTTTTGCCATTTTCATTTCTCAAATTAGGGTTCTTCTTCTTCTTCGTTTTTTTTTCCTTTCTTTCCATCACTAGTTTAGGGTTTTTTTTTTTTTAAATAAAAAATTTGGGTTCTTTCTTTCGAAGGATAGATCTCCATCCCCACAATTAAAAAAATATTAAATTTTTGTTTTTACTTACCATTGTATTTGTGAACAGAAAAAAGAAGATCAGAACTGGTTTTTTTTTTATTTAAATGATGTAATTTTATGTTGTAAAAATATAGTTTTTTTTATTCTTTGTTTCATCTTTTGAATTAGGTTTTCTTTAGATTGACTAGAGAACACACGTCTGTCTCACCGTAACTATCAAAATGCAGCGCTAAAAACAAATCCTCCCAACAAAAAAAAAAACCCCACCTCCCATAGTGGAACAAACATCCATGTAAACTAGCTTCAAATACCCCAAGAACCACAAAAAAAACAGCTCCAATCCCAATAATTCATCTACCAGATAAAAATTAATAGCACCCCCAACGCCCCAAGGTCCTCAGATCCGCCCCCCCCCATTCAAACCCACAATCAGCCATACAAAGTAAAAAATCCCAAAAGAAACTCCCAATACCCCACAAAAGGCAAACAAGCAACGACCCGGTCCCCCCATAAACCAATACCCCCATCGCCAAACAATTATTATGATTTTTTCTTCACTATTTTTGTGTCTAAATATTGAAGGTTTTTTTTTTTTTAATTATCCTTTTTTTTAAAAAAAATTAAGATCGAGTCGTGCTTACCAGAGTCCAGTTGGTTTATCACTTTTTTTTTTTAATCTAACTTTTGTTTTTTTAGAACTCCAATTGTATTAGGACTAAAAAAAGAAAGAAATCAGAAACCAGATCGAATTATCACTTCGTTTCATAATAATTTCTGTTTAAAATTATTCTGTTTCTAAAAATTATATTTGTTTACTTTTGTTTTTTTTGCTTAAATATGAAGGATTTTTGTTTTTTTTTTTCCCTAGAATTAAGAGTCGTAGCTTAACAAAATAAAGTTGTTTATTTATTTAGTTATTTTTTAAGCTTTGTGTCAATTGTCATTGTGAACTGAAGGGAAAAAAAATCAGAAATGATATTTAATTATTACTCTTTTTCGTAAGGATTTGTCTTTTAAATCTTTTAGGCTTTAAAAATTATTTTTTTTTTATTCAAGTTCTTGAAAATTCTGCTTCTTTACTGTTCATACATATCTATTTCGGGAAAAACGAGTAGAATATTGGCCATATGTCAGATACCTAAAATGGATTTATAAACTTAAATGTCTTTGTTGTTCAAAATTTGTCTAGGAATTTAGAAATATTTTTAAATACACAAACAAATGACAGTATAATTGTTAAATTATTGTGCTACATTAAAACAATTTTTTTAAAAAAAAGTTATTATGCTTATTTCAAGAATTTTTTTTTATTAATTACAGGAATTTTTTTAACCTTGAATGAAGTAATATTGAATTTTTAATATCTCACAATTGTCTTTCAAATATGACTTAATTATGGTTAATTTATTTGTTCTTATAAATAATAGATTTCAGAAAATACCTTAGGTTTATATAGTTATTTCAGATTTTATCAACGACAATATGAAAGTTTCAAATTCTCTTCGATATTAGCAACCAATTGAAATCTAAAAATTTAATTAATTCCATTATCTTTTTATAAATACATAGTTGAGGAAATTAATATTAAGGAAATTACTTTTTTGTGTTATTATTATGTGTAAAATCCAGCATGCTCAAAACATTAGAGAGATACCAGAAATGCAACTATGGAGCCCCAGAGCCTAATGTTTCCACAAGAGAGGCCTTGGTAATCATTCTTATTTTTTAGTTATACTTTTACATTAAATGATTTTATTTTTAATTTCTATTTTTAAAAGTGAAGTCAGTTTACTAATTAATTGGAACCAATATTCTCTGAAAAAATTGATTACCCACCTATTGCTGTGTAGTTTCCTATCGTATCATATTAATGGATAATTTATTGTTTTTCATTAATATAGGAGGACCAAACTTTCAGTAATCCATGTAGTTGGTCTCTATTGATTGTAACAAGATCACTGCCTCACAAAACTCAACGAACAACACACCGTAATGACGCTCCACCACGAACACTCAAACCAAAACGCTACTATTAAAGCCAAATAAAGCTAAGTGTTTTCTACATACAAAATCAATGAAAACAATAATAAAATCTGAAATTTCTCTATGATCGTTTTCATAATTTTAATTAAATTTTTTTAAAAAAAATTAAAGATAAAAAGGGGTTAAATATAGGAACTGAGTAGCCAGCAGGAGTATTTGAAGCTTAAAGCTCGCTATGAAGCTCTCCAACGATCCCAAAGGTAATTACCCCAACATTTTACTTGCCATTTTTAGTTATACTTTCAAATTATTATAAAACTACTTAACTATAAGAATATTATAATATTGATGAGTTTCTTTTAATATCAAATAAAATTAAGTCCAATTATTGAACCTTACGCTCAAATTTGGAATATAAACGGTTTAGGAAGAAACAAAATTTCACTTGTTGATATAAGAATTTTAACAAAATTTCGTATTGATATAAGATTAAATTCACTGTAATCCATCTATTTATGCTCTTGAATTATGTAACGATTTAACATAATATCATAATAAAATATATTTTATTCAAATATATTGTGTACCATTGCTTTGTTTTCAGCTAATACTCTTCTTTCATTTGTTAAGCATTCTTCAATTTTTTAAATTTATAAGTGAGAGGTTAATATAATGTTAAATTTATGTTAACCAATCAACTTAAATTTTTTAGTTTAACCGTGATTTAACAGTGAAATCATAATCTTTTAGAAGAGTTTGTACGTTTACGCCAACTAAAGTTGTAAAAAGAACCAAATCAATGAAGTGGTCAAAAGATTTAGCTTTGTTGCTAAATAAGTGGTTGTTTCCTTCATCACAAAAGAAAACCCTAAGTAGAGAGAGTCCAATCCTGTTTGAATTCTTTGTTTTCTTTATAAAATAAAATAAATAATCATAAGGTTTTCTTAAAGTAAAAAAAGAAAAAGAAAAATTAAGGTCAAATATGAAACAATAATCCTCAAAGAACACATGAAGGTCTGTTTTTTATTTATTGCAATGTGGAAAAATGTTGATGTGAATTGTATATAATATTATGAATAATAGGATTTGCATTTCAACTTTTAAAGTTGTGTTTATTTAGTGATATGTCTGTTTGTACTTGAAAAATATTGTCAATCGTCTATAAACTTTCAATTGTGTATCTAATGTATAGTTCTTGTTACACCTCTACTAATTATTCGATGTTTATACTATCAAACGTCTTAACATATCCAAGCTCAAACCATCAAATATTTCTTAAATAATTCAATTGATGTGTGTCATATAAACTCCAACTTACGAAGTTAACAATACAGACTTGTTAAATACAAAATTCAAAATTTAAACATCCATTGTAGACATTTTGAAGTTTCAAGATCTGATAAATATAAACTTAAAAGTTTACAAATATATTAAAAACAGTCCAAAATTCATGAATAAAGCGTGATGCACTGCTTGACCTTGGAAAAGTGAAGCGCTCTTAAGACACCTTATGAGAATACTCGAGATGTGCTTAAAACTTGTTTGGAACTTTTTTTTTTTTTTTTTTTAATTAAATACTAGAGGTTGAGGGATTAGTAGGTATTCGAATATCTCAACTAGGTTGACACATCCATAATACCCTTATCACGCTCCGATTTCTATTTGAAATGACTTTTAAATGCTTAAAATTTTTATACAATTAAACCATTGTTTGAAACAGGCCGTAATTTGTTGATCTTGATGTTGGTAATTGAATTAAGCAGGAACCTTTTGGGAGAAGACCTTGGCCCATTGAGTAGCAAAGAACTTGAATCTCTTGAAAGGCAACTTGATATGTCCCTCAAGCAGATCAGATCAACAAGGGTAAAATTAAATATTCTTCAACTTCAAAATTCTAGCTTCATTACAATTCCTTATTCCATTTTCTCATTCATCCTTTCTAATCTTTTTCAGACTCAGTACATGCTAGATCAGCTCACTGATCTTCAGCGCAAGGTATGAGCGAAATAGAATGTTTTATATTTAGGTCGGAGAAGGAGTACATGTCAATTATGTTATATATTACAATAAATACTCATTAACATAAACTTTATTTAATTTAGAAGGGTCAATCGGTTTTGAAACATATTCCTTGAAAAACGATTAGGTTTAATACTCTCTCGTGGGCGCTTTTGCAATTATCAATTAGGTGCTTTTTTTCTTCTTGTATGTCTTTGTTTATCCTTTCATTGTTTCTTAATGAAAGTTGGGTTTCTTCTTTTAAAAAAACCAAAATAACGAGTAATTTTAATGTTATTTTGTGTTATTTGTTTGAACTTCCAGGAGCATCTTCTTAACGAAGCAAACAAGACTCTGAAACAAAGGGTATAAAAATATAAGCCTTAAAGAGAAGTTGATAAAATAAAATAAAAACTTATAAGAAAATTTGGTGGAAATTTTTGAATTGCAGTTAGTAGAAGGGTATCAAGTAAATGCTCTTCAATTGAACCAAAGTGCTGATGATATGATGTATGGAAGACAGCAAGCTCAGCCTTCTGGGGATGCCTTCTTCCATCCTCTAGATTGTGAACCCACCTTACAAATTGGGTAAATATTCTTCTTCTTTTCTTTGCATAATCTTTGATCCCTTTTCAATTCTAAATTGGTGTGTCTATGAAAAATCTAGATTCCTTTGGTATGTACTTGCATTGATGATATAAGTATCTTATGTTTGTGGATTTGTTAATGAAACTTGGTTTAATTTGTGTAGTTTGTGTTTAAAATTGTGTTTGACAAGTGTCTAGGTTACTTTGCATTTTTTGTTTGTTTGAAATACAATCAAACGATCTACAATGGTAAGAGATATTTTGGGTGAAACTAGAAACAAAGGCATGAGACTTATGTGCAAAATGGATAATATCATATCATACTATTGAGATATAGAGATATCTGGAGAGTGATTATCCTTGTAGTAATCTAGGTTTACATAGTCTATGTTTTGTATATGGATTTCTGACTAAAACTTAAGTTTATGTGACTTGTGTCGGAGAAGTTTAAGTTTGTGTAGTATGTATTAAATCACCAAAAGTTTGAACTTGTGAGTTATGGTAAATTTAATATTATATCAATACTCTAATACTCCCTCTCACTAGTGGCTCGAAAATTCATTGAAATCCCAACATGTGAAATTTAATATAAGAGAGGAAAATATTTTTCCAGGGTTCAAATTCAAGACTTACTACTGGATACCATGTTAAATCACTAATCAACCCTGTAGTTATCCTCCAACCACTCTTTCATTATCTCTGTTTTTGAGCTATGAGATAGCATCATCTGTACTTATTTGAACTATTTGAATAAAATTGGAGCTAGGATATAGTGAGGGTGCTAAGAGAGTACTGTAAATTTAGTTGGAATTCTCTGGTGCACCTATTGACCCATACTTGCTGTATCTTTCTTAAAAAAATTACCAATAAACCCAAAAGCTTAAACCGATGGGCTATGATAAATTTAAAATTATATCAACACTCTAGCCATATGTGTTTGAATTTGTGTAATAAAGAATGTGTCAAAACAACTTCAAGTTTATAAAGTCTCTGTGTGTTTGATTGTGGATTTGTCTGAAGTTTGTACCAATCTGTGTCTGAAGTTGTGTTTGAGAAAGTCTAAGTTTTTGTAGTTTGTGTTTGAAAAATATACTGCAAAACAAAAGGCAAGAAAAAAGTTAAATTGAAAATTAAGGAGGAATAAATGAAAAATAAATTTGATTAATTTTGCAGGTATCAGCCAGATCCCATAACAGTGGTCACTGCTGGGCCAAGCATGAATAATTTCCTCCCAGGATGGTTGCCTTGAGAAACAAGAAGATGGAAATTCTTCCATTCAAAATTTGAAAAAAATTAGAAAAAAAAAAAAGCAGTGATTTTCTTTGCTTCTGTTGCTTATTCTAAAATCCCCCCCCTTCAAAAAAAAAACATTTTTCAATGCTTGGAACTTTTATATATATATAATTAATACAAACTCTGCACTTTAGTCTTTGTAAGCAAAGTATGTGTATGTTATGGCACTTTCCTTTCTTTTAGAGGTTCAAGACTTTGCTTTTTGAACAACAATTGTAATTTGATTATTTTTCTTCTCTGTCATAAAGTTGAAACTTTGTGTGTATTTTGATTTTCACATTTGATTTCCTGATAAAATGTTTCTAATTCTAGTTCAAATAACATTAAGTCTAGTTCACATTTTATTTAGTTTGTGTATTTTGCATTTTAAAGCAAGGGTTTGGTAGCAGTAAATTAAGATGTTTTCTTTTAATTTTTTAAGAATGTTTTGTTTTCCTTTCGTAAATTATCCTACAACAAATTATGGGTATAGAAATTTGAACAATCTTCGACCTCAAAAGAGGTAATACACGTTATTTACTATTGAATTATACTCAAATTGACTACTTTTATAAAGTTGTAAGCATATAAATTTGAATGGTTTCACATGTCTTGCATGTTATATCAAAGATATGGCTTTCATTCTTTAGTTTGAAAATATTTTTGAATTTTAAAAAATATTTCATATCATATGAATTTGAAAATATTTCTTTGTGGGACCCGATCTCTGAGTGGGGGGATTCCCAAACTCCGATCCTGACTCTCTAAAACGTGGAATAAGGTGGGAATGAGGATGAAAAATCCCCAAAAAATGAAAATGGGAGTGCATCCCCAGCTCCGCTTCTCCTTGTTACCATCTTAATAAAGTCTTAGTTGTTTAAATTTCCAATTTTTAGTCGATGATTTTGAAAAATATCTAAATATCTATACTAATTATTGAGTTTATTTACTGATGAGACCAAGTGGTCATTCATTGGTAAATTGATTTGAAGAGAGTATTTGAGTGAGCAATTGTAAATACTATATAACAAATAAATCAATCCCGATAATAATAATTTTTTTAAAAAAAAATTATTTCAAATGGTAAAACTATTTAAAATATTTATAAGATATAGCAAAATTTTAGAACTATCAATGATAAATGCTATAGACATTGATAGACTTGTACCAGCATCTATCCATGTCTATCAATATCTATTATTGATAGTTTTAAAATTTTGCTATATTTTGGTTCATTTTTCCATATTTAAAAACAACATTTTTTTAATAGTCATTTTGAATGTTCTAATTGAAAGATTAAAAATTACCTGTTATAATTTATATGGAGATTTTGAACTTTTTCCTCCTCTCTTTTTTTTTAACCACCCTTTCCTTTCTTTTTCTTTTTCTTTTTTTTTTTCTTTTTTTCTTTTTTAAAAAACAAGGGGAATATATAGATTTCCCGAAAAGAAGAATTAATTATTATCACTTAAACCTTTATCCTAACCAAGGTTTAAAATATCAATATCAACGAAAATGTCGAAGTCTCAACTGTATGAAAATTTCAGTGAAAATATTGATAAAAATGTCGATTTTGATGAAAATTTATGAAAATATTATAAAAAAAATTAAATTGCTAAATAATATTTTATGATTTTTTTAAACCAGTCGAAATGTTTATTATTTATATTTTATTTGTATTAGGCCTTTTGTAATTTTTTTTATGTTTCATGGATTTTTTAATAATATAATGAAAATATCGATTTACCTTTCATTTTAAAACGAATTCGTAAAATGTGAAAATATGGATAAAAATATTCTGACATATATTATAATCTTAACATCTTATCGGCCCACGTAATTTAAAAGAAAAAAGAAATAAAAACAAAGGAAAAAATAAACATCCTATATCGGCCATTGTATTGGTCATTATCATAAATATTGCTACATTTAAAGTCCCATCAATTAATAAGAGGCCTATTTTGTTGGGTCACTTTAAGGCCCATTATCGAAAACTGGGCCCGCTGTCCATAAACGTACAGCGATTCCAAACCAAAATTTTCAGTATTTTATATTTACTGAAACTTTCTTTAGATGATTGTTTGCATAGATAGTAATTATATAATAAATATTAGAATTTATATAACAAGAAAAAACTAATTGCAAATATAGAGTTTTTATAATATAGATTTAGGTCAAAAAATGACAAAAATGAACATCACAGTCTAGTACATTTTGAAGAGAAGCCTATTTCAACCATCCTTTTTCCACAAGAAAAATAGACATGCTATCTGTGATAGAATCTAAGGAAAAGATACTTTTTTAGTTCCCAATTCTTTTTGGAATATGTGTGTTTAGTCCTTGAAGTTTCAAATTAGCCATTTTAGTCCTTAAGTTTTCAATAATACGTTTAAAAGGTCCTCTTCGTTAACAGAATTGTTTAAATTAACAGATCTGTCCAAGTAGTTTATTTAAATGCTGATGTGGCTTGCTGACTAAATTGATGATTTGGATTTAAATTTGTCTCGTGAAGTTGAGTTTGTTGAGTTCATTTCTCAGGAAGTTCGTCTCGTGAAGTTCTTGTGAAGTAACTTCATGAGACAAAAGACAGAAATGATATGAAGTTGAGTTCGTTGAGTTCATTTATCATGAAGTTCATCTCATGAAGTTACTTCACGAGACAAAAGATAGAAATGACGTGAAGTCGAGTTCATTTCTCGTGAAGTAACTTCATGAGACGAACATCACAAGACAAAAGATAGGCATGACGCGAAGTTGAGTTCATTAAAAATAGACATGCTATCATTGATAGCTTTTCGTTATTAGTAATGCCAAAATGCTTGTCTTTTAGTATAGTTACTTTTGTTGAAATAATTTCTTGGCGAGAGAATACGTTTGCTACAATTAGATATTCGGATAGTTAAAGTGGATGAAAAAAATTCTTCACTTCAAAAATTAAATACTTGAGATCACGGAGGTATCACTGATAGCATTATATCATTGATAGCTTGATATCAATGACAGAAGCTATCACTGATAGCTTGAGATATCGGTAAAGAAAGGTGAGTTGAATAAATCATTAGGTTCTTGAGAAAAAAAAAAGAAAGAAAAGAGTAAATGAGATGAAGAATAAAAAAAGAAAACGGAAAATAAAATTGAAAAAAAAGGAACACTCCACTACAAGAAAAATGAGCTCTTCCGATGCCTAAATTGCTCGTCGGGAGACCTCATCGGGAGACAGGGTGTCTCCCGACGAAGTAAAACATCATCAAGAGTTCTTTGGGAACTCCCAATACCGTAAAATAGGTGTAAGAAGTTCCGATAACCGTTGGGAGTTTTGAGGAACTCCCGACGGTTCTCCTGATGCCCGTCGGGCGGCGTCGGGAGATGGGATCTGGTAAAAATCCAAATCCCTTCTTCTTCATTTCCCCTCTTCTTCTCTAAATTAAAATCCTAACCCCCGTCGCCCTCATTCAGCCGGCCACCTCTTCAACCCGACGATCTGTCTAGCTGCCGCCCCTTTCAGCCACCGCCTCTCTTCAGTCGCCGCCCCTCTTCATCCCGCCGGTAATCTTCCGCCTTCCCCCTTCATTGCTTGCGATTTTATTGTTTATTTTCAAGCTTTTAGACAAGGTTTGTACACATCCATTTCATTTATTTTCTCTTATTTTGTATATTAATTTAAGCAATTGTTTTTAATTTCTAGAATGTTATTGTGGATTCAGTTTTTTTTTTTTGGATTGTGGATGTTATTGTGGATTGTTTTTAATTTAAGCCATGGATTGTGGATGTTATTGTGGATTGAGTTTTTTTGTTCCTTTTAATTCTTAAGGTTATGGATTACTTAATTTACATTAATAGATGTGACAATTTCTGCAATTTGGTGGATTATTGTGAATTGTAGATTATGGATGTTATAATTTATTCAATTTTGTGGATTGTGGATGTTTTTGTGTGTTTTTTGATGTTCGGGAGGTTTCATGTTTGTCGTGGGGGGTGGGTAGAGTTTAATTATACTCGTTTTGTCGTTGAACTTGGAGTTCTTGTGTGTTTATGAATGATTATGAAGTTCTAATGTGTTGTGGGGTTGGGTTGAGATTGGTTTAAACCATTTTGGGGAGAAAGTTTGAATTTTATGTGTGTTCGTTCTTGTTTATGAAATTTGTGTTTTTGTGTGTTTTTTGATGTTCGGGAGGTTTCATGTTTGTTGTGGGGGGTGGGTAGAGTTTGATTATACTCGTTTTGTCGTTAAACTTGGAGTTCTTGTATGTTTATGAATGTTTATGAAGTTCTAACGTGTTTGTGGATGTTTTGTTTATGAAGTTTGATCGTGTTGTGTATGTTTAAAAATGATGACATTTCAATGTTTTTGTTTTATTGTAGAATGTTGTTCGGTGATGAGGTTGGACGATTGTTCAAGATGCTGTGTTCCAAACGTGTTCTAGACGTTGTTTTCATTTTATTTCTTCTATGTATTTGTGAAAACAAATTTCTTTTATTTAGTATCGCCTTTGTTTTATTCTAGGATATTGTAATTTTTGATTTATTTGTTATAGTATGGACTTCGTTTTCGTTGTTTTATTTATTATGTGAATCTATTTAGTTGGTTAATTATGTTTTACAGGTTATTCAGATCAAATTTAAAAAAATTACAAACTATAAATTAAAAATATTTAAAAGACAATTTTCAACTAATGAAAGAACTCCTCACACATATTGTACTGCGTCCACGCATAATTTGTCCTTTTATTTTACTTCTTACACATACATACATGTGTGTATACATACATACACATGTGTGCACACATACATATATATAGTGTATATATATAATCCTGATATTTTGAATAATTTTTCACCTTTAAAATTTGGTAATGATTTTATTTAATTCTTACCAGGTTAAATGTTGCACAGTTATGCATTATATGAGAATCTTTAAATTCATTAATTTTTATCAATTTATATCCTTATAGTTTTGGTGTTGTGTTTGTTGTGCCCCCATTAAATTTGTAAGAAAAAATTGTAGCACTTGGTCAAGTTTGAGATAAAAATTATCCTAAATTTTAGGAATTCAGTTTTCCCATAAACAATATTATTTGATCAATTTTGGCTAGCTAGTATAGCCAGTGGAATGACAACAATGAAATAATCAATACTATTATGTCAATTTTGATATGTTAGGCCTGATTTGATAATCATTTTATTTTTTATTTTTGTTTTTGAAAATTAAACTTATTCATATTTCTTACCATGATTTGCATCTTTCTTAATTATAATAGTTAAATTCTTAGCCAAATTCAAAAAACAAAAACAACTTTTTGAAAGCTACTTTTTTTAGTTCTTAAAATTTGGCTTTTTATTTTTAAACAATTGATGAAAAGTAGATAACAAAAGAAGAAATTTAAGAGTGAACGTAGTATCCATAGATTTAATTTTAAAAAACAAAAAAAATAAAATGATTACCAAATGAAGTAACTTTTGAGGAGGGAAACATAGATGAAAACCCACCAAGAATATATATGTACATTATAAAAAACTGACTTTATTTTGTTTGTCAAATCTTTACATCAATATTAGTGACAAAATGTTTTTGTAACATTGGAGCCTTTAGCTGCCATGATATCAAAATAGAGTGATCATAAAGCCTATACTAGCATGATTAAAGAAATTTTTAAAAAGTTGATAATTGTTATTTGTATCAACATGTTAAACCTTTTTTTTTTAAAAAAAAAAAAAAAAAATAGCTCATTCATAAGAATTTTGTATTGGGAACACCAAAATAGGTTGCAAGGATTCATGACAACTTTCAATTTTGAAAAAGTCAAATAAACGATACCTTTCAATTTTTCTTCCTTGTCATAAAGTTAAAACTTTGTGTGTATTTTGATTTTCACATTTTATTTCCTGATAAAATGTTTCTAATTCTAGTTCAAATAATATCAAGTCTAGTGCACATTTTATTTAGTTTATGTACCGTGCAAAAGCAAGAGTTTTGATTTAGTCGTCACTTTGTTTCATTAAGTCTAGTTCACAGGTTTTAATTTTTGATTTAGTGGTCAATTTATTTCCGATGGTAATTTTGCGAGGTTTTAGGTCAAAGTGAAATTTATTTTTGAAAATAAATGTTATCTAAAACGCAACAAAATAAATGTTACATAACATCAAAGATAAACATAGAAAACTAGAACTAGAACAAAACACAAAGCTTTGGTAACCCAGTTTGGTGTAGTACCACCTATGTTTCAGGAGCAGTGTGCCTGTGGAGAGATATTTTCACTAATATAAAGTCAAGCAATTGCAACAATATGTTTATCTATAAATAAACGACAATTACAGTGACACTCAAATAGCCAACTTAGCGAATGATCCACCTAAGTGTGAGATCTCCTCATTTGAATGTATTTAGGTTCCCTCTAACTATGAGATCTCCTCACTTTCAATGTATTTAGGCTCCTCCTAAGTATAAGAATATTAGTGAACATTCACTTAGGCCTCCTAAGTACGGGACTTCCTTTCAACTTCTATCTTTCCACCCTCAAATGAAGACCACTTCACTTCATGAACTTAAGCTCCCCCAAGCCTTCTCAAGTAGTGATGTCTTAGGCTCTCCTTAAGACCAAGCATGCTTCAACAACAATCAAAAGCACAACTTCAAGATCAAAATAATTCTGAATCACAATCATTGAGATTGGCATATACCACGACCACCATAAGATGAAAAGCTTCAAACAAAATGTTCAAAAGCGCCAACTCTAGCAAGACATCATCTTGGATTTAAATAGACACAGTGGAAATAGGAAAACACCCCTATTCAAAATCTACAAAGCATAAACAAGGAAAGAATCCAAAAAAATAAATTTGTAGAATTTGCTATATAAGAAAAAAATAAAGTTTGTAGAATCAGCATTCTGAAAGAAATTCTATGAGACAATTTTTGTGGCATCATCAAAACAGCCTAAAAAACAAACTCAAGCATCCTTAAACGAATACAACCAATTTCATAATCTCTAACAAACTCCTCCTTTGGCTATTATTTTTTAAGGCAAGATAATTGAACACAAACACAACCAGCAAGTTAAAAACATAGAACCAGACAAAAAAAAATCATAAGAGATGCAGAAAACCAATAACCACACAACCTAAAGACTATCTTATCAAAGTAGAGATAACAACAAGACAGAGGCAGAACTATTCTTCCCCTTTGTCTATCTTAGAAAAACAACCAAAACAGTTTAAACCACCAGGACCACTATCCATTCCACCAATAGTAAAGGCAATTTCAGTTGTAGTAGCAGACAAACACATCACTTGAAATAAAACATCCACCTTAGCTTTTCGTTCAATACACTGGTGAATTTGAAGAGACACTTCCCATAATTCAAAGGTCAATAATTGCATAATTCGTTTACTAAATAAAACAGTCATAATGGATTATTCTCCTTGAAATGTAATATCAATAGGCTGGTTTGAAATATTTTTTGTTGCCGCTACAAAGAACATGATATCCTTGAAACATATTGCAACTAAAGGTAAGAACATCAGGAGTAAGACCTATACACTCGTCAACAATAACCAAAACAGACTTTTGAGCCAACAAAATCCCACAAATCAAATGAAGATAGCAGGTGAGCAACTTGATGACATGAGAACTAATAAGACACATAACTTGAAGGATGACATATTTGACACTCAGCTCTGCTAACAACAACTTGCTAGTTTTAGGCCAAGCCTGTCTCACTCTACCTATCAATTCTATCACAAGATCCCTCATGGTGGGTCTTTGTGTAGGAGCATTGTCTACACCAGCTCTTTTAAGAAATTTATTAATAAGAGCATCAAGGAACACAAAATAGAGCTCCCTCACATGAACTCTCCTGAAATTTGGACTATCAAAATCATCAAACCCATTTGGAAAATTCACAAAGAAATCTTGAACAAGTTTCAGATAGTTAGGATCAATATTCAATACAGTCTTTATCAAACCCGGTTTGACGATTAATTTCACAAACTCTAAGCAATCTTGAGCTCTATCAGTGAGCTCCTGCTCAACGCTAATTTTTCTTCTAACTACATATTTCCATGACCTACCACTTGCCTCGTTGTGAAGGGGCATTCCATTAAGAGGCACAGAGGGAATAGAAAGAGAAGGATTCTTTTTACTTCGTGCACAATAATTATCTTCCTCAGAGGTTAAGTCTTCGACTACATCTTTAGCAGAAACAGATGTATCACTGTCAGAGACAAAAATATTTTTCTTAGATGAACGAGAGGAACCTTCAAGACTTGAGGCATTAACATCCTCAATTTACAATTTTTTTTTCTTTATACTTAAAACACTCAGAATAATATCATCATCAGAACTCATCTCCTTAGAGTTCCTTTTGAAAGAATGAAATTCCATAGCGGAAGCGTGTGAATACATTTGCCAGTATAATTCATTTTAGAAATGTGCGAAAAATAGAGAAATCATACATAGGATAAAGATATATACTTACAATATGCTTTTAAGGAAAATAGAAGAATACCTCTTGAAGACCATCTTCAACACAGTCTTCTTCCATTTCACAAACTCATGAACACCATATCTTCTTCCCAAACTCACGAATGAACATGAACCTATAGCAACACACCACCACTCGATTTTCTTGTTATTGTCCGAACAAGGATCAAGGATTGTGGGATCCTTAATTTGATAAGAAGAGTTCTTATGAGAGAGAGCTTTGGTGTGAGGGAGAAAAGAATTTTTTGTAGAGAGAAACTCTCTTTTTCTATGATATTTATCAATGAACAATATGACAAAAAAAAAAAATTCCATCTCTTTTCACGAATGAAGATGAAGTGGTTGGATAGGGGAGTACTACTTCACAAATAGGGTTGGCAAAAATCCCCGTAGGGTCGGGTCCCCGCCTCGATTGGGGCAAAAAATCTCCAATTTGACTGGGGATGGGGTCAAACCGGGGATCCTTATGAACGAATCAGGATCACTTCGTTTGTAGCATCTTTACAACAACGTGTAACAACTACAGAGTGAGCAACATTCGATAGTGTTACCAGAATAAGGTACCCAATCTTAATCGTATGCTATAGCTTATTTTAACTATTTAAGTGAACCTAATCCACTTTTATATCTCCACATAAAGTTTAAGTATTCATATAATAGCCATGGATCTTAGTTTAGGATTTAGACTTTATAAGTGCAATTTATAGATTCAATAACAACTTTATTGAAATAATGTCGAATAACATCTTTTATTGATAATAGAATATGTTTAACTTTATAAACTACGAGTTTTAGGACATACAACCCAACAATTTTTTAGTCTGATCTTATGCAAACTCATTGCACAAGACGCCCACACTCCTCATGTCACCACATGAACGAATTAGGATCACTTCGTTTGTAACACTTTACAACTTCTTGTAACAACTACAAAGTGGGTCGCATCCAATAGCGTTAACAGAATAAGACACCCAGCCTTATTCCTATGCTTTAGATCATTTTGACTATTTACTCAAACCTGATCCACTCTTATGTCTCCACATAAAGTTTAAGTACTCATGTAATAGTCATGGATCTTTTAATTTATTGTATTTATTTCTAAAACGAAATAAACAGTCCATATATTCAATAACAACTTTATCGATTTACAGAATTAATTTATTATTTACAAACCACGAGTTTTAGGACATAAAACCCAACAAAAAGGTGTGCTTAATTTTCATGGAGGCCAAGGGAGGCCTTGTTCTCTTCTTCTCCCTTTGTGTTTTCAGTATCACTAGGCTAGGTTTTAGTTTAATTTTGGATTGTAAGCATGGATTAGGTCGTTTTCTCACGAATTTTTCTATGAATTTTTTAGGAAAATTTAATCTAGTTTCTTGGATCAAGAATTCAATGTTAAATTCTTGAGTTTTCTACTTCCAATTGATGTTTTGCAATTCTAAATTGTGCATTCTTTGAATTTTCTTGATTTTTTGAACGCATGATTTTGAGATTGTCTGTTCACGAATAATCGTGCATGCTAATTGATTCTTAGTTCATCACAATTTTGCATGAATATCTTGTCAAATTTATTTTTGCATAAGAATGTCTTGCTAAGGTCTCTTAAGTAGGTGATAACTTGTAGAAATATAAGTTATTATAGCTTTTTTCTTAGAATAATAAAGGAAGGAAAGAAGATTATGCCTCAATCATGCTTAAAATTCATGCTAAATATCAAACTTACGCTAAAGCATCTCAAAAGCACCCTCTAACCGCATATCATGAGCATATTGCACCAAGAGTATTTATTTTGCAGGTGATCATAGGAGACGTGCATGCGTTGATCTTTCAAAGAACAAACAAACGATCACATGCCTCGAGATCTCTGAAACTGTACCAACGGATTTTTGATCGAGCTTCCAGAACATTGACCATGTTTGAAGTGCTGACATTCACACCTACCACGTCAGATGATGACGATTGATCAGAGTGGGAATCCCAACAAGGAACAATGCATGGTTTTATAAATAGAGTCTTGATGCCAAGAAGAAGGCATCCGATCTTTAGAAAATTTATGATCTAGAAATTCTATGATTTACGAGAGAGAAATCCAACTCCATCTTTCTCACCCCTATTCATCATTGGACCCTCACCGAAGCAAGAGTACGAGAGGGTCTTCTCCATCCCGCTCAACCATCCCAACATCAGCAGCCTAGACATTCACCTGTTGAGAGCAAAAAAATGCTACCAATAACCTCTTCACCTTATTCTTTTATCATTTTGTGTTGTACTGCATTATAGTTTAAGAAATTATTCACCTGTATTCAACAACTATATCTCTATCTTAATATTATCACGTCTTCATTCGCCATTTCCTATATCTTCGCTTTCATTTTAACCTTTGCCATGAGTCACTAATCTCAACGGGGTAAAGGGGAAGGTTAATATCATGAGCTAAGCAGAATCTGAGGAAGTTGTCCTATTTGTTTAATGTATAGTTATTTAAATGCTGGCCTATAAACACTCATAGAGACAAGTAGCTATAACTAGCCTCCTGAGAAGAAGAAAAAAAAAGATAGAAAAAAAAAACAGAAAAAAGGGAAAAATAAAAAGAAGAAACAAAGAAATAATGAGAAGGAAAGCAGTTGCAGAACTCATTAAACAAAGCAAGAAGTATTTCTGGAGATAAAAATAACCTTGTGCTCATAACAACTTTAGTGTATTGGCCATCAAAAGGTGTGCGATAATTGGAAGTTGCAAGCCAGGATAAGTTCATGCGATAATGCTTGGTGATGTGGTATGAATCTTCTCCCCCACCCTAACTTTTCCATACATTTTACCTTCACGTTAAGGCCGTTGTTTTCTACAGTATCTCTTTACGATTATCTCTCACGAGCATCTTTGCCAGTTTAGAACCAAGTTAATCGCATGTTTTTTACCTCATTCTTATAAATTTGTAACTATGCTGCATACTCACACTTATCTGTCTCGATTGGTATAAATCACCGTGTTTGACCTTAGGATACCCTAAGAAACTCGTAATCAGGTTACATTTGGCCTGACAATGAGAAAACTTGTGATCGACGCATCTCACTACACTTAGACGCAGAATATTAATAACACAAATACACCTTAGTGTGGACCAAAATCAATACATATTTTCAGTGCAAAAAGATTTTGGCGGCACTACCAAGGATTTGGCAACTAATTGAGTCTTTATTTTTTTGTGAATTCTATAGGCACCCTTTCTCTTTTTGGAGTACTGTAAGCTTAAGCGATAGATTGCAGACAATATATGAGTATGGGAATAGAATCCAAGCTTAATGTTGACCCTGCAATAGAAAGAACTTTTAGTCACATAGTAAGGCAGAATCGTAGTCGGCGTAGAAGAAATATGGCTAACAACAACAACAACAATCAGAACAATCTGACGGAAGCAAATGGTATGTTCAGACATCAACTGCTAGATCCTATTCTCCTTATTGTTGATCACAATATTCCTATAAGAAATTATGAGACCCTAAATCTCAATGATTTCTTGCCTGGCATCATGAGGCCAACCGTTGATGAGAATGTAAGGTTTGAGATCAAACCACTAATGCTGCAAATGGTCTAGAACGCTAGATAGTTTAGAGAATTACAGGGTAAAGATCCACATGCCTATCTTACAAGCTTCGTGGAGATGTGCAATACATTCTCCATTCTAGGCATGACACTAGAAGGGATCCATTTATCTCTATTCCCTTATACTCTCTGAAACGAGGCCAAGAAATGAGCCTATTCCCTTGAGCTGAATGAGATAGTATCTTGGGATTTGTTGATTGAATGTTTTATGAAGAAGTTTTTCCCTTCAGCTGTTAACACAAGGAGACGACATGATATTCTAAATTTTGAGCAGGGAAATGTGGAAACCTTAAGCATCGCATGGGCCTGATTCTGATGTCTTTTAAAGAATTACCCATATATTGGTATTCCTGACTATATTTTGATGGAAACATTTTACAATGGGCTGAATAGAGCCACATAGGCGATTGTAGATGCCTCCGCAACTGGAGGATTCATGGACAAGACCTACACAGAGCCGAAGGTGATTTTAGATCTTATTTCAGGAATACGGATGACTGGGTTGATGATAGCTATGGAAGCTGGAACGCTGAAAAAAGGAAACGGAGGGGGCAATAGTACCAACAGATGTGGTAAGCTCATTAGCCACCCAAATGTGTACTTAACTTCTTTTATATGGACCATGGCAATCAATCAAGGAGCTTTGAACAAAAATGTTGCACACTTGAAGACAATGACACAAGTTGCGGCAATGAGCTGCATACAATGTGGGGAGCCTCACTCTGTTGAAGCTTGTTTGCATGACGCATAGACAGTCTACTCTATCCATAACAACCCGTTCAATAATACCTATAATCCGAGTTGTAGAAATCATCCCAATTTTTCTTGGGGAGGGAATCAAGATCAGACTGGGCAGAAGAACTTGCATCTGCAGCAGCAGGCGCATAGGGGGAATCCTCCTGGATTCAACCAGCATCCTCAAGGACATCAACAACACCAGAACTGTCATCAATTCAATCATAACCACACATCCAGTTCCAATGCATCATCATCCTTAGAAGCACTCCTCAAGGAGTATATTTAGAAAAAATGACAAATTAATTCAATTGCAAGCCTCTACGATACATAATTTATATCACACCCCCTCCCAGCTTACCCTCTAAAACTGAAAGAGAACATGACGGCAGTAGTTACCGACCTAGGTACCAGCACTTATTGCCCAACTTAAGGTTTGAGATCAAACCATTAATGCTACAAGTGGTCCAGAACGCCAGACAATTTAGAGGATTATAGGGTGAAGATCCACTTACAAGCTTCATGAAGATGTGCAATGCATTCTCCATTCTAGGCATAACACCAGAAGGGATCCGTTTATCTCTATTCCCTTACACTCTCCAAGACGAGGCCAAGAAATGGGCCTATTGCCTTGAGCCGAATGAGATAATATCTTGGATCTGTTGATTGAACGTTTTATGAAGAAGATTTTCCCTTCAGCTGTTAACACAAGGAGGCGGTAGGATATTCTATATTTTGAGTAGGGAGATACGGAAACCTTGAGCACCGCATGTGTCTGATTCCGACGTCTTTTAAAGAATTACCCATATATTGGTATTCCTGACTGTACTCGGATGAAAACATTTTACAATGGATTGAATAGAGCCACATAGGCAGTTGTGGATGCCTTTACAATAGAAGGATTCATGGATAAGACCTACACAGAGGCGAAAGTGGTTTTAGATCGTATTTCAGGAATACGGATGACTGGGTTGATGACGGCTATGGATGCTGGAATGTTGAAAAAAGGAAACGGAAGGTGCAATAGTACTAGCAGGTGTAGTAAGCTCATTAGCCACCCAAATGGCTATTGTAACTTCTTTTCTATAGACCATGGAAATCAATCAAGGTGCTTTGAACAAAAATGTTGTGCACTTGAACACAATGACATAAGTTAGAGCAGTAAGCTGCATACAATGTGAAGGAGCTCCACTTTGTTGAAGCTTGTCTGCATGACGCATAGAAAACTTGCTCTATCCAAAACAACCCGTTCAGTAATACCTATAATCCGAGT
>NW_028326339.1:0-23104 GCF_027475165.1 Benincasa hispida
AATATATATATTTTATTTTTCCAATAGATTCTAAATAAGTATCCATAACCGTTTATTGTTGTTTCATCTACATTTTTTCATCTTGTTATAGTTTTTATTAGGTTGTATGTCCTAAAACTCGCACTTTATAAAATTAAACATATTCTATTTGTAATAAAAAAAAATTATTAAAGTTTATTTGATAAAACTATTATTGAATATGTAAAGTGCATTAGATCCAATAAACTAAGATCCATGGCTATTACTTGAGTACTTGGACTTTATTGGAGACATAAGAGTGAATCAAGTTCGAGTAGATGACCAAAATGGTTTAAGTATATAGATAAGGCTAGGTACCTTATTCTAGAAACAATATCAGATGCGGTCCACTTTGTATTTAATACAAACGATGTGATCTTGAATCGTTCATGTGGAGATATGTGAGTGGAGGTGTCCTATACAAAGAGTTTGAATAAGATCGAGACCAAGAAAAATAATCTTTCTTACCTTATAAAACTGTTTACTGTTTAAGATTGACTATTTCAAAATGATGACCTAGGCAACTTGATCTTAATCCTGAGCTAACTATGAATTCCTGTTTATTCAGGATTATTCTTAGATTTTTATGGGTGAGGATTGACTCAATAGTACCGGCTCAATACGTCTCCCATTTCACGGGTAAGACTGGGTAGATAACTGGGGACATAGGGTGCAAGACGGAATTCAATTCTACCCACTTTTAGGGATAGTAGAAAGGTTGTTCCCTAAGTGCTGACTTCGTGTCTTGAACATGGGACCTCAACCTTTCATTGACGTGAGAGGGACTCGATTTGGTGATCGGATCACAAATCAATTGTTCAATAGAGGATCAATGGGACTTAAGGAACAAGATGTAATCTCGGGGGTAAAATAGCTCTTAGCCCAGTCGTTATTAAGAACAACCTGGGAAGGGTTGACTTTCTAATCATGGTTATATCAAGTGGACAAAAATATATCTACAGTGGGAGTGAAACTACTGGGCATTAGTGGAGTGAGCAAGTAATTAATTAATGTTGATTGATTCGATTTAAAGAGTTTCCCCTATTAGCTCATAGATGGACTAAACCTTATAATAACATGATGTTCGAATTTGAAATGTTCAAATTCGAATTAAGGGAATCAGTAATTATATACGATATAATCACACGTTTAATTATTGGATTAAACAAAACTGGAGAATTAGATAATATTTAAATTTGATTTAAATATTAATTGCATGAATAGGGATTCATGTTTGTGGAATTGGTGTATCAATAATTTAATATTGGATATTGAATTATTTTAATTAATTAAATAAATAAATTTTATTTAAAAACAAATTGTTTAAATTAATTTTGAAATTTGAATTCTATGAAAATTTAAATACTAAAATACTAAAATCATTTTTTTTAATTTAAGTTTTGGAAATTTAAATTAAATTTTGAAAAATTGATTTTTAAATCAAATTGATTTTAAAACCAAAATTTTAACTTGGTGAATTTATCCCACATTAGACATTAAATTTCTATATAATCCACAAGGTGGTGGTGTCAATCTTGGATGCATTCTGAATGCATGCTTGAGTTAAATAAAAACTCAATAGATTTGAGCTGGTTTTAGAGTTTTGCATGACTGATTTTACAGAAATAAGGTTGAAAAAGAAGTTCTTCACTCTCTAGCTAAAAACTAGATAATTTCTTCCCAAAATTTCTTAAATTTGGCTCATTTTGGGTTTCACCACCCCTAAGGTTTTATAGAATAGTAGGGGAGATCAAGTAATGGTCTACAAGCTTTTGGAGAGGAGATTCAAGCTGAAATTTGAAGATTTGAAGAGTTTAACAAAGGTAACTTTCAGAAACCCTACTTGTAGTTATGAACATGCTTACTTAATTGCTAAAATTGATTGAATTAGAGTGCTTAATGATTCTGTTTGCTTCCTCTAATTGCATGCTAACTCCAACAATTGGTATCAGAGTATGATCTAAGCACTCAATTCGTGTTAATTTTAGCTTGCTGGGTGATTTTCATAGGTTGTATGAAAATGGGAGCTGATATAGATAATTTCAGTTTTGGCATTTATTTTCTCTTCAATTAAGTGTTATTGTTGTAATTGACTCTTTATTTATGAGCCTTAATGTATGATTAAGAGTTTGTAACTTTGTTAGAGTCAATAGAGTTGCAATTAGGTTGTAATTGAATAAATAAGCAAAGAAGGTCAGTAGCAGAAACCTGGAATTGAAGCTACTACAATGTTTTTAATTATTATTGTAATAATTTAAGCTAATTGCTTACTTGGAATGCCAAAACTGGTCCATATCAGTGTGTGTTTAATTATTATGCATTATAAATGCATGTTATAATTAAATAAATCTTGTATGTGCATAAAGTATGCCATGTAAATTTAAAATATCGCCATAGGAAGTATGTGGCATGTATTGACAGTATATTATAAAAAGTTACAATAGATAATCTGCATGTTAGGGTTTCAAGTGTTTAATATAAAGTATTATATTAAATCCTGAAATGTTTGATATATGTTATGGATGAAAAGCATGTCAAAAGTTTTATAAGTTGTTATAAAAATGGATTAGACATTTAAAATCTATAACAAAGATAAGATGCATGCTCACCTAGGGTTAACAAACAACAACTTGTTTTAATTGTTAAAATAGCTCGTTATCTTGTAAAATTCTAGTTACAAACTCAACCGGTCTATAATCATGTCTAAGATTGGAGGTACTTAAGTTGACGGTTTACGGAACACCTACTACCTAGATATTATAGTCGAATAATTAAGCATTGTTAACCCGATTTTATGAGCATGCGTGAGCGATGTGAGGTTTTAAAATTGGTTTATCACCTAAACATCGTAGGTTAAATCCAAATATAAAAGTTATACTTGGAAAAATCACCTAGACTTAGGTTATTTATTAACGGGAATATACCTAAGTAAATATTTACCCAAAACAAATAAACACTTCGGTGGGAGATTAATAACATATACGATATGTTGTTTTTAGCTCTCACGTCTCTAAGAGTTCACACCGTTAGATTCATGCTTGACTTCGTGTCACCTTGGAAGTGACCTCCATTTGAAAAGTATTTGCATGAGTCAATAGCAAGGTGAATAGGGGAAGTAGTTCTTAGTAAGTGGGTGAAAGATATGTGTCAACGTTTCCTGTGGTCTCTTCCATTAGTTTGACCATGAGATTCCTATATTGCGTCTGTTTGTCATTTTTAGGTGACATAAGCTACTCATTTTTCGATGGCTATCCACTCGAAGAGTTATAACAAGAGATTCAGAACAACTCAAACTCTAGAAATGGATAGGATTTCTTAGATCCATTCCCAACCTTGACTTTCCAATTCTGTAGCATCGTTGGGACCGACCTCTGAGGTTTGAAAATGGAGGGTTACACTTACAAGAGTTACTAAGTGTTAGTAAGTTCTTGACAAAAAACGGTAACGAAATTACTATAGGAATAAGAGTTATTTTGGAGTTAGTATTTAGTCAAGATTGTCTTGTTTCAGTGAAGGAGTATTTGACTGCCCCTCAGTAACATCTATTTTGACTTACTAAAGTATCATTGCAAATAAATAATGAAATTTTGGTACATTATTACTTATGCTAAAATTTGTTTGGATTTGAAAAACAATTTAATGATTAGATTTTTTTTATATTTTCAGTAGGGGTGTTCAAAAAACCCAATAACCTGACCAACTAGGACTACCCAAACCAACCCAGAATGGTTGGGTTGGGTTGGGTTAAAAAGTATTAAAAAAATTAAATTCTGGGTCGGGTCTCGGGTTACTCCCGTTTAGGGTCGGGTTCACGCCTCTACCTCAGATCTACCATCCTTCACAACTCCACCTTCAATTCGACGTCCTTCACACCATATCTTTGCCGTCCGTTTCAGTTTCACCAGATCTCTCAGTTCGTTCATCATCTCTCAGTCCTTCACGTCAGATCTTTGTCGTCACTTTCTTTTGGTATGGAGTTTTTGCATTTCTTTTTTTATTAATGATGTTGAATCGAAAATTTGCAGTATTGTCTATGTGTGTTAATCACTGTTAAGTCAATATTAAGATGAATTATGAGTGGTTAATCTCTAAATTATTCATTACTTAATTTTTGCCTTACCATTATGTAACTAATTGAATTAATTTTTGTTCAACCTCGTAGTGTCTCGAGAATAGTTAGATTCTTCAAAGCCATCACGACGGACACGAAATTAGACACGACCAAATCACCATTTTCTAACTTCATCATGAGCAAAATAATTTAATTTTTATTATGCACATATACTGTTTATGTGTGATTGATCTTTATACATGAGTTGTTCTGAGTTAATTGAGAAGTTAGTATTTTTTTTTTTAATTGTATAGGTAGGTGTAATTAGTTGTTTACTAGTTTCATTTATTTTATAGATGGACAACAGTAATGGTAATGTAAGTGGAACCGGTAATAATGAAATGTTGCCTCCTCCTCCTCCTCCCCCTTCTAATGTTAGCCAAACTCCTAAAAATATACCACCCCTATCTCCCAAGTCCAATCGAAAGAGACCTATTAAACCAACTTCGTCTATGTGGGATCATTTCACAAAAATGGAAGCGAGTACTAAAGATGGAGCTAGGTGCAAATGTAACTATTGTGGTAAAGATTACGAATGTGATAGTAATACTTGTGGAACTAGTACTTTATGGAAGCACTTAAGAAATCAATGTAAAAAATACCCATATCAAGAAGAAGAAAAATGACAAACCACCCTAACTCTTGTACCTTTAAATGATGGAAAAGGAGTCAATGCTAGTAATTTTGTGATGACATTGTTTAGCCAACAAACGTGTAGACTAGCATGCACTAAGATGATAATAATGAATGAGTTGTCGTTCAAATTTGTTGAGATGGAGGGTTTTAGACACTTTTATAGTGTTTCGTGTCCTAAGTTTGATATTCTATCGAGAGTAACAATCGCTAGAGATGCATATCAACTTTATTTTGAGGAGAAAAAAAAGTTGAAATCATTTCTTGTTAAAAGCTCTCAAAGAGTTTGTCTTACTTCCGACACATGGACTTCGCTACAAAATTTGAACTACATGGTCATCATTGCACATTTTATTGATTATGAATGGGTTTTGCATAAGAAGATTTTGAGTTTTTGTCAAGTTGCTAATCATAAGGGGGAGACTATTGGGAAGGTGATTGAAAGTTGTTTGTTGGAATGGGGGTTTGAAAAAAAATTCCTCACGGTTGATAATGCAAGTTCTAATGATGTGGCTATTTCTTATGTTAAGAGAATAATTAAAAGTTGGAAATCTGTTGTTTTAGATAGAGAACTATTACACATGAAGTGTTGTGCCCATATTATTAATCTTACTGTAAATGATGGACTGAAAGATATGCATGATTCTATAGCTAGTGTTTGTAATGCTGTGAGATATGTTTGATCATTACCTAGGAGAATGGAAAAATTTAAAGCTTGTGTGAAACAAGAAAAAATTCAGTGTAAGTCTCTTGCTTGTTTAGATGTGGCAACTAGGTGGAATTCTACTTATTTAATGCTTGAACATGCAATTAAATTTAAGAAAAAACTTTTAGAACTTTAGAGGAAGAGAAAGATGACTCAGATTTTGTTGATTACTTCGAGAAAGATGACCGTGAAAATAAAAGATTGGGCCCACAAGTATATCTAATTTGTTGATTGTAGGTGTGTTTGTTAAGTTTTTAAAAAGGTCTTATGAAACCACCATAAAGATAAGTGGATCTTCATATGTGACTACTAGTGTTGGTTATAAGGAAATTAATAAAATTCAGTTTGCTTTAAACAAATGGAGCAACAATACCAACTCTGTTCTAAGTATGATGACTATGAATATGAAGAAAAAGTTCGATAAGTATTGGGGTTCGGTTGAAAAAATGAATAAATTGATGTTTGTGGCTATGGTGATTGATCCTCGATACAAGTTAAAGTACTTGAATTATTGTCTTTCCAATGTTTATGAGAGTGATGTTGTTAAGGATATGGTTGAGAGTGTGAAGTTATATTTGTATCATCTATATGACTTTTACAAATCACATAACATTTCGACTCGAGGTAGTCATAGTACTAATGTTTCTAAACAATCAAAGACTGTCACTATAAATGAAGATGATCATGGTGTGGACGATGAAATAGATGCTCTGTGGATAACTTTTAAGAGATTGGGAGAAGAAGAAAATTCATTGGAAGTGGAGAATGATTTGACTTCTTATTTGTCTGACAAGGATATAGAAGATAAAGATGATTTTGAGATTTTGTACTGGTAGAAAATGAATGGCTACAAATATTCCATTTTATCAAAAATTGTTCGAGATGTTTTGGCAGTTCCGATATCTACAGTAAAGGATCCCATTGAGGGAAACCTTGAGCGGAAGTGAGATTGTCCCCAAATCCCATTTTTACATAGAACTAAATTTTACAGAAAAGAAATACAGTTTATGTGTTTACAAAATTACAGCATGCTCAATAACATAAAACTTAGGGTTCTAGAATATCCTTACCTTTGAAGACTGATCTTCGATTGAAAACCCTAGAACTAGAATTGGGCACTACCACGGAGGAGTCTTTGGTATTCTCAGACTAAACACCCAGGAAGTGTGGGCTCTGGTGATTTTGGTGAGGGAATGGAGGTGATTGAGAGGAAGAAAGGAAGGAATGAGAGCAATTAAAATTTTTCTTTTTCTTTGAGAAGTCACAGAATAGTTCTGTGCTCTATCAGGATGATAAAGATAAGAAAATCAACATTTGCCAACCACCTACATTATACGTGGGTGGAAAGAAAAGTGGGGAGGGAAGTTAATTCCCTCTCATTAATTCAAATTAATAAAAAAAATTAATTTAAATTAATATAATATAATCATATATATAACAATTAGTTTATTATATATATAATTATATATTATATCTATAGGATTGTATCAAATGCAGCGGAAGAACAAGAATCATCTAAGTATTCAAATTCACTAATTTTGGCATAATATAAAACATGCTTCTGCAGAAAAATGGGTTTCAAGACATACCTCTTGAAGAACTTCTTCAAAGCTCCATCTCTAGCTCAATCTTCTCCATATCTTGTTGTAGAGCACCTCAAAATCTTCCCCACTATTCTCTTGGTGCTCTAGATTGAGTTGTGAGACTCAAAACAAGCTTGAATCAAGGGATGGAGGAGAAAAACTCACTACTGCAACAAGGTTGAAGAACCTTTCTTCAAACCATTTTTTCTCTAAAAAAAACCTTTCGATTCAATGCCTGATTTTCACTCCAATCTTCTCATTATATTGCAGATCAACATGCAAAGAGAAGAGCTATATGAGTTGCAAATCATACTTGGAGAAGACAAAGGCAAGATAATGCAACATGAGTGAGCTAGTTAAGTGATGGATAATAGAAAAATCCATTTTTCCATTTGTGTTTTTTGTTTTTTGTTTTTCTTTTTTCAATTTTATTCAAAAATAAAATTTTGATTTAAAAATCTATTTGATTTTTAAAATGAAAAATTAATTAATAAATAAAACTTATTAATTTAATATAAAATATTAAATTAATTTTAACACATATCCATCTTTATATATTTAAATCAATTAAATATATAAATTCTCCTATTCTGTTTAATTCTAAAATTAAACATATAATTATATATCATATAATTACTAATTCCCTCAATTCTAATTTGAACGTTTCAAATTAACTTATCACGCTATTCTAGAGCTAGTCCGTTACGAGCTAGTAGGGGGACCTCGCGGACCTACAGATCATGGGCTCCAACGATCTGAGATTAATTGGCTAAATTCATTAGACCGGATTAATCTCCATTCGTTAACTAATGGGTCATTCCACTAAAGCCCATAGTTGCACTCTCCTCATTGTAGATATATTATGTCCACATGATTTAACCATAATCAGCAAATCGACCATTCACAGGTTGTTCGTAATAACAGCTGGGTCAAATATCTGTTTTACCCACAAGATTACATCTTATTTCTTAAGTCCCTACTGATCCTCTAATGAACAACTGGTTTGTGATCCAATCACCAAAACAAACTCTCTCACCCTAGTGAGAGGGTGGGGCCCCTTGTTCAAGACCTGGATTCAGTACTTGAGAGAACAACCTTTCTCCTAACCCTAAATCGGGTAGGCGTGAACTCTGTCTTGTACCTTATGTCCCCAGCTATCTATCCGGTCTTACTCCTGAAATAGGAGTCTTATTGAGCCGGCACTGTTGAGCCAACCCTCAACTATGAAAATCTAAGGGTAATCCCGAATAAAGAGGAGTTCATAGTTAGCTCACAATTAAGATCGAGTTACCTAGGTCATCTAGTGAAATAGTCAATCTTAAACAGTAAACAGCGTTATAAAGTAAGAGTGACTTATTTCTTGGTCCGGATCTTATGCAAACTCATTGCATAGGACGGCCCCACTCCTCATGTCATAACATGTATGTATTAGGATCACATCATATGTAGCACTTTACAACTCTTTGTAACAACTACAGAGTAGGCCGCATCCAATGGTGTTACTAGAATAAGGTACTCAACCTCATTCATGTACCATAGATCATTTTGACTATTAACTCGAACCCGATCCACTCTTATGTCTCCACATCAAGTTCAAGTACTCATACAACAGTCATGGTCTTAGTTTATTGGATTTAGACTTTCATATAATTTATAAGATCAATAACAAGTATATTGATAATAGAAAATGTTTATCATTTTACAAACTGCGAGTTTTTAGGATATAAAACCCAACAATATCATATATAACATATAACCTATAGTTTCAATATTGTATCATATACAATATAACCTATAGTTTCTTTTCTCTCACTAATGGTATTTAATATAAATCACATTTACATTAAATTCAATTATATGAATCTAATTCACATAGTTAATATTTGAATCATATTCAAATATTTATTTCCTCTTATAAATGGTATTTAATATAAATCACATTTACATTAAAATCAATTATATGAATCCAATTCACATTAATATTTGAATCATATTCAAATATTTATTTCCTCTCATAAATAATATAATGTATCAAATACATTGTAACAATTATATCATATATAATTAATTTCCTCATTTAATTTGAACAATTTAAAACTAATCCAAAAATTGATTATCATTTAGTCCTATAAGGGAACCTCAAAGACCTGTAGCTTGAAGCTTCAACAGTACGTGAATAATTAATCAAACTCTTTAATTAAATTATTCACCATCTGTTAAATGTTGGGCACTCCACTAAAGACCGACAGCTGCACTCTTCGCACTACAAATATATTTCTGTGTCCATTGAATATAACCAATCAACAGTACGATGACCCTTCACAAATTGCTCGTAAATACAACTAGACCAAAATTATCGTTTTGCCCCTGTAGTTACATCTAACTCCTTAAGTACCACTGATTCCTCTAATGAGCAATAGATCATAGTTCAACTATGACTAAACCCCTCTGGACTAGAAGAGGGTGTAGCGTCACATTGTTCAAGCCCCGAAATCAGCCATTAAGGGAGCAATTTATCTACTTACCCCGACCTTGGGGAAGGAGTGAATTCCTTATTGTGTAGTTGCGTTCCCAGCTCCCTAATCAGACAAAACCCCAAAATGGTAGGCTTATTGAGTTGGCGATCTAGCCACTCTCATCCATGCAAATCAAAGGACCACTCTCATAGGTAGGAGTTAACAACTCACTCAGGATTCAGGTCATGTTACCTATGGTCATCCTGGTGAAATGTAAGTCTCTATTATGAACGATGTTATATAATGAGACTAGACATTTTGTGGTCCGATCTTATACAAATTCCTTTGTATAGAATATCCTCGTTTACATGTCTATACATGAATGATCATGATTAGATCATTTGTAGCACTTTACAACAACTGTAACACCTACAAAGCGAGTCATACTCGTAGTGTCACTAGGATAAAGTACCCAACCTTATCCATCTACTACAGACCATTTAGGTTGTCACTTAAACATGATCTACCTGTATGTCTCTACATATATGTTTAAACTACAAGATAACCTTGGTGAAGGAGTAATAAAACATGCAACGGAAGACTACATAATCAATAAACAGTTAAACTACATTTAAATTGAGTTTTAAGCATGCTGTTCATATAATATTCATAAGAAGGTTTGAAACATATATTACCTTTGAAGATTTCTTTCATGATTCAACTGAAATCACCAAGATAGAGTTTGAATCTTCAAGAAGACTACCATTGAGATTTTCTCCACTATGCTCAAGCTGGAACATGTGGTGGAAACATTTAAATCAAGTTGAATTGTGGATGAACAAGTGAGGGATGAGTAGGATTTTCAAGTTTTTCACTTCAGCAAGTAAAACTCAGATTGCTTAATGATCTTAATGCATGAAGCTTCTATATATAGATAGAATTCATGCAAATATACAAGATTGCATGGAAGGCAGCTCCTACTTGAAGATCATCATAAGTTGAATTGGATTTTGGTGATAATCCATTAAAAGAAGTTAGTGGGTTTCTCCCAAAAAATGGAAAAATCCATTAACTTAAAATGATTTCAAAAATCATTTTATTTTGTTTATTTTAAATTAGTTTTATAAAATTAATTAAAAAATAATTAATTTAAATAAAACTAATTTTAATTAATTTTTAATTAAACATTTTAATTTAAATAATATTAATTTAATATCTTAATATTAAATCAATAAAATATTAATTTCACCAATAAATCAAATTTATATTTAAATCATAATTTAAATATTAATTGATTTTCCAATTCCATTTAATTTCAATTAAATTAAACGTTTTTAATTGTATCATATACAATCAATCGAAAACCCTAAAAATTAAATTTAAATATTTCAAATTCATAACCCTAATTTCATACATCAATTCCAATTTAAGAGTTAGTAGAGGAACCTAATGGACCTATAAATCATGAGCTCTAACGATTCGTAATTAATTTTTTAAACTCTTTAGTCGAATTGATTACTATTCGTTAACTATCAAGACACATCACTATAACTCGATAGTTGCACTCTCCCCACTATAGATATATTTATGTTTATGTAAACCATAATCAGTAAGTCGATCCTTCACAGGTCATTCGTAATTACATCTGGGTCAAAATTACCGTTTTACCCCTGTAATTACATTTTGTTCCTTAAGTTTCCACTGACCCTCTAATGAACAATTTGATTCACAATACTACTTATGAATCCTGTCCATCTCTATCATGAGAAGGCGGGGCCCCGATTGTTCAAGACCTGGAATCAACACTTAAGAGAACAACACTTAATACTTATAGACCATTTAGGCTATATACTATTAACTTGATCATGTTTATGTCACCACATAAAATTAAAGTTTTCATACTATAGCCGTAGATATGTTTATTGAATTTTCATAATAGAATGCAAAATCAACAACTTTATTAAATAAAATAATCAATAATATTTTATTGATGAATAGAATGTTTAACACAAAATTTATGAACTGCGAGTTTTATAACAGTCCCAACAATCTCCCAATTGGACTAAAACTCTAGTGAGAATAAATATATACAATACAATGTTGAGAAACATAAAAGGAAAAATACAATAAATTAGGACATCTCTAATACCATAGATATTCTCCCACTTGCCCTAGATTACGTTGTTTGGAGTCCTAATCCAACCAAGTGGCCCTCGAACACTTTAGCCGAGATGGCCTTCGTAAATGGATCATCAAGGTTGTCTTTAGAGGCTATCTTCGTGATGATCACGTCTCCTCGTTGTACTATCTCTCTGATGATATGGTACTTTCTCTCAATATGTTTTCCATGTTTGTGACTCCTTGGTTCTTTTGAGTTGGCAATAACATCACTATTGTCACAATATAGTGTGATAGGTAGGTGCATATCTAGAACTATTTCCAAGTCAGCCAAGAATTTGCGTAGCCATAATGCTTCTTTAGCGGCTTTACATGCGGCTACGTATTATGTTTCCATTGTGGAGTCCACAATACAACTTTGCCTAATGCTTCTCAAAACTATAACTCCTCCGTTGAGAGTGAAAATTGATCCTGAAGTAGATTTTCTTGAATCTACGTCAATCTGGAAATCAGAATGAGTGTATCCAATAAGGATCAAATCCTTAGGTCCATACACTAGCATATAGTCCCTTGTTCTCCTTAGATACTTGAGGATGTTTTTGACAGCAGTTCAATGATTGTGTCTCGGATTGGATTGGAACCTGCTGACGATTCCAACTGCAAAGCATATGTCAGGATGTGTACATAACATTGCATACATCAAACTTCCAACTACAGATCATATAAAATTCTTGTCATTTCCTAACATCTTGAGGTGTCTTAGGAAACTCTTCCTTTGAGAAATGAACTCCATGTCTAAAAGGTAACATATTTTTTTTTGGAATTTTGCATATTATATCTTGAAAACATCTTGTCAATATAAGATGCTTGAAATAGTGCTAAGGTTCTATTCTTTCAATTTTGAAAGATCTGTATTCCTAGAATGTATTGAGTATCACCCAAATCTTTCATTTGAAACTATGTTGCTAACCATCTCTTTACGTCAGCAAGGAAGCTTGCCTCATTCCCAATGAACAAGATATCATCAACATAAAGAACTAAGAATGCTACAGTCTTGTTGACTATTTTCTTGTATACACAAGGTTCATCAACATTATGTTTAAAGCCATAAGATTTGATTGCAGTATCAACTCTTATATTCTAGGATCTTGAAGCTTGTTTTAACCTATAAATGGATCGTTTAAGCTTAAAGACTTTCTGTTCTTGTCCTTGTTCGATGAATCCTTCTGGTTGAGACATAAAAATACTTTCATCAAGATGGTTGTTCAAAAAAGCTGTCTTGACATCCATTTGCCATATTTCATAGTCATAATATGTGGCAATGGATAGAAGTATTCTAATTGATTTTATCATGGCAACAAAAGAAAAAGTTTCTTCATAATCAACCCCTTTTTCTTTGGGTAAAACCTTTTGCCACGAGCCTGAGTTTATAGGTTTTCACCTTACCATTTTGGTCTCATTTTCTTTTGTAGATCCATTTTCAACCTATAGGTTTAACCCCATGTGATTGATCTACAAGTTCCCAGATAGAGTTGAAGTACATAAATTCCATTTCAACGTCCATTGCTTTTATCTATTGTTCCCTGTCAGAATCTTCCATTGCCTTTTTAAAGGTTAATGGATCCTCTAATCCATCATCATATATGATGTTTTGAGTTTCTATTAAACCCATATAGCGTTCAGGTTGCTGAATAACCCTCTCACTATGTCGAGGCATACTTAATTCTTGAGATGGACGTGATGGGACAACAATAGTTGTTGATGGACCAGCTTGATCAATAACTCTTGTTAATGTTTCTGTAGCATCTTTAGTCGTTTCTCACAATATTAGTTTACTACGAGGTAGATGATTTTTAATATGATATTCTTCCAAGAATGTAGCATTTGTTGATACAAACACTTTGTCGTCTTGAGGATCATAGAATAGTCCTTTTTTTGTTTCTTTAGGGTATACTACAAAGAGGCATAATTTTGAACATATTTCCAGTTTTTTAGAATTTTGTACCAACACGTGTGCTAGACAACCCCAGATACGGAAATGACGTAAACTAGTTTTGCATCCTTTCTATAATTCAGACGGTATTTCTGAAACAATTTTAAGGAACAACATTTAGAATATATACTGTAGTCTACACTGCATACCCCCAAAAGGATTAAGGTAATTGAGCATAACACTCATCATAGATCGAACCATGTCTAACAAGGTTCAATTTCTTCTTTCTGTAACACCGTTTTGTTATGGTGTTCCGGTGCTGTGAGCTGGGATTGAATTCCATGATCTACTAGATAGTTCTAGAATTGTAAATCCATATACTCACCACCTCGATCAGATCGAAGTGTTTTGATTCTTTTACTTAACAAATTTTTTGTCTCGGTCTTAAATTCTTTAAACTTTTCAAGACTTTCAGACTTGTGACTTATTAAGTACATGTAGCCATATCTCGAGTAATCATCAATAAAATTTAAAAAAATACTAATAGCCTCCTCGTACTTTTACACTCATCGGACCACATAGGTTTGAATGTATAAGTTTGAGAGGCTCTTCGGCATAAAGACCTTTGTTAGAAAAAGATCTTTTTGTCATTTTTCCCTGAAGACATGATTCACATAGAGGTAAAAAAAACTATCTTCTAACTGACTTAGATGACCGTTTTTTTACTAATCTCTCGATCCTGTTGAGATTAATGTGTGAAACCCAGATTCCATTTTCCCTATTTAAGCAGGAAATTAAGGGAATTAACTAAGTGTAAGTTGAATCCTATGTTAAAAAGGAGGAAAATTCTAAGTGTTTAAATAGATTTGTTTAGTAGCATTGAGATAAAGCCTTAACTAGTGAAAATTTGGTTTAAGTATGATGCCAAAAAGAACCATGCGTTGGAAGCTAGAAAAATGGCTAAGTATTTGACAATGCATTGGCCTTGTGCTAAGCGTTGGTGTTATGCCATGCATTGGCCATGAACATTTGAGAGGTTATTTGGGCATTGAAAGAGGCTAAAGTGTGGCCGAGAGGAAAGGCTATGCGTGGACAAGCATGCGGCAACCAATATCTTGAGAGGTTAGCAAAGCATGCGGCAACCTTAAGTATGCGCGGAAATGGGCACTGGGCATTGGAGTTGCACGCGCTGGATGATTGTGTAGTAAATGAGTAGTGCTACATGATGAGGTAGACGATTGTGTAGCAAATGAGCAGCGCTACATGATGGGGTATGCGATCGTCTAATAAGTGAACGATACTGCACAACGAGGTAGGCGATCGTGTAGGCGGGCGCTGGACGATCGTGCAGCCAAATACGTGGAGCTAAGTGATGCGGTAGGCGATTGTGTGGCACGATACGTCTTTAGACAATGCGGAGAGACGCGCTAAATGATAACGCTATGCGATGGGCGATAGCGTTAAGCGATAGGGCATTGACATTGCACGATCGGAATCAGCGCTAGACGTAGGGCATCAGCGCTACAAGATAGATAGAATATTAAGCGAAGAACGTTGTGCGATAGACGCAGACGCTAGGCGATGACGTTAAGCGATAGGCGGATGCGTTAGACGATGAGGCGTCAACGCTAAGCGATGGACGCGATAGCTAAGCGATAGATGCAAGATCTGCATGATGCAAGAGTTGTATGGTAGGCTATGCGCTATGCGATAGGCGCAATCGCTATGCGATGGGCTATACGTTGGATGATGAGTAGCAACATTGCTAGACGATGAGCTAGGCGAAAGGACAAGCCATGATGGACGCATGGTGAAATGTCTTTGCATTGCTAAGGTTGGAAGTTTATAAGGCTTGTGAGGTTAGTTTGTGTTGGTCTTGAGGAAGATACTAAGGACGTTGACAAGCAACAAGGACATATATGCATTGGTCATAGGGGATGCATTAGCAAGAGGCTAGGCGATGGTAAGCTATGCCATGAGGCGTTGAGTTGAGGCCTAGCTTGACTTAAGGGTTGGTGATGTGTTATATACTAAGGACATCCGAGGGCATGTGGGCACATAGGATAAGGCTAATAGTATGCATTAGAAGAGTGTTGGTCATAGTTCTAGTTGAGTACATAGGCCAAAGGTAAAGCCATGCGAGAGAAAAAGGGACATGCACGACCAAGCAATTTGAGGTTAGGATGAGCCTTGCGAGCATCTAGCATGTGACCAAGTTGCGTCAATTGGATGCACAAGGTAAGGTTACGATAATTAGACATGAAAATCGAGGTTAATAGGTCGCATATGGAGCAAGGTGCTAGTCGGAAATGGCTTGAAAGGTGTTATTTTGAGGTTAAAAAGAAACCTCAAGGTGCAAAGATGGGATTGAAGCATACGCCAATAGATGGTGTCCAGACATAAGTGTGTTGCGCCAATTAGATGGACGCATTTGAGGTTGGATGGACGCATAGACCATATGAAGGAGCGGTCGGCCAAGATGGCTTGCGACCATAAGGGTGTGGAATGCGCCAATGGTGATGCCAAATCATCTGGACATGTGGCTTGTTGGGGAGAAATCTTGGGCTTCAAGTAAGTGAGGTGGATGCATAGGAAGACATGCAATTTGAGCGTTATGTGTTGGCTAAGGAAGAGGGAGACACCTTGGATTGCAATGGCATGAAGGTTATGTTAATAATGTGGGAAAAAGACACTTGAACATGCGGCCAAGTATGAGGTGTCGACCTTGGAGAGATTTTGGATGCCTATAAATAAGGCCAAGGACTTCTCTTTAGATGATAACTCAAATTATATTCAAAGGACATTAAGAAGAGTGTATGAGGGCTTATTGTGAGGAAACTATGCGTTGATGAAGGAATGCATACGTTGGGAGCAAGACCGTGCGTTGGTCAAGAGATTCCAAGAAGAGGAGATGCTGTCGAACAGGAAGGCCTGGAAGTAGCATCAACTTGAGACGAGGATATCTCTCAGACTACTCGTGCATTTGGAGTGATTCCCAAGCCACCTAAAATCCATGAGAGTCTAGTTTTCATGTTAGGGCTGCCGGAGAAGAAGCTACAAGGAACCGGGCTGAAGAGTGAGGAAAAAAAGAATGGTCAAGCTGTCAGGTAGGCTTGGGCCAGTCTTGATGTTTTGATGATTCCGGCCAAACCACGAGAAGTTCTGAGCTAAGTTTTAAGGTAGCTTTCTGAGACAATTTGAAACATTTCTACAGAAGGAAGTATCTTAAAATAAGGTCTGGAACTATGAGTAATCTAAGATGATAATTGAATCTAGAATTTAGGGTTCAAAAGGGAAACCAAGAAAACCTAAGGAACTTCGGAGAGGAAAGTTCCTAACCAACCAAGGTGAGTGGTTATTCTATTGTTTGTATGATTTATTTCTATGTATATATGTGAATATATTTATAGGTTATGTTTTAAATATTGGCATGATCGGGAAATGTGTTTTGCCTGAATTTGATTGTTGTTGTATTGTTGTCATAATGCGTGTGTCATTGTGTTGGAACGGGATTTGTACTCGAGATACTATTAGCATGCCTTGTGGACGCTTGGCTGGGAATGCCAAGGTACATGACTGAATTGTCAACATACTCAAGCATGACTAACAGGAACTAATGATATACTCAACGGACTATAGGATTGTGTCCAAGTTTGGTCATGCGGGTTATTCGCGGAGAATACCCGAGGAAGATACATGATCATGCCAGAGTTGTCCAACTTACAGGCTGGGGTGGTTATATTTTATTATGTGATTGTTGTTGATTTATGAAATTGTATTCCCAAAAATGAATTTCTAAAATCAAACCTATGTTTGTATAAAACCACCACTCACTGAGCTTTGTAGCTCATGTTTTCGATGTTTTGTTTTATTTCCCCCACAAGTAGCAGAGGTTGAGGAGTTCTAGGATGCTGCTAAGGTCAAGGTCTGCTACAAGCCACAGTTACACTTTCAGAGGGTTTTATGAGTGGTTGTTGTAAACTTTGTAGTTAAGTTTTGGAGTTGTATAAACATTACATGGTTGTAATAAAATGGACTTACTTAATCAGTTGTTGTTATCTCCTTGACTTAAAGTTTACTGAGGATAGTAAAGAGGTTCAGTTGGGCAGTAGGTATCATAAAAGGGTGGTATCTACGGTCCGTCGTGCCTCTCCTCGGGCTCGGGAGTGTGGGCTCGGGGCAGGGTGTGACATAATGTGACCAAGTCTAAGGTGCCAAAGATAGACATTAGAAGAAATTTTCTGTTTTTTATTTTGAGTTTCAGCCATTTTAAACATCTTTATGTTTAGAAGGGCTTTTGCTTCAGTTGGTATTAATATGTACAAGTTATTTTCGAATCTTGCAGAACAAATATGAATACCTCTTGAAAAAATAAATACTTCATTAGATTCAAACGATACTCTGTAAATATTTTCTAGTAGACAGGAAATAGAGATTAATTTTCTTTTCATCTTAGGTACATAATATACATTTCTAAGTAAGATGAAAGGTTCTCCAAAAACTAGCTTGACATCTCCCATAAATATGAATACCTCTTGAAAAAAATAGCTTGACATCTCCAAAAAAAAATCTCCGAGAGAGATTCCAATATCATACTCACTTGACTTATCTCATCTATCATTGCCTCATGAGCCTTAGCAATATTAAAATGGATCATCATATCGAGCACATGCTCTCTAATGTTGGAACCATTTGAAAGGCATATATCTTGCTCGAACTAGAAATCTCACTCAAACTTGATTCAAAATCTCGCTTGAACTCGAAATTCAAACAGTAGCTGAAGAACTGGAAATCTTCACTTATTTCTTCAATACATCTTAATTTCAACTTTTAATGCTCTATATGAATTATAGAATCTTATGAAGGATCTCTCAACGAAGAGCATCGCATGAGCGCATTCGGATCTTTCCAATTTTATCGTGACCCAAAAATACCATATACATTCGAACATACAGTTAGGCAAATATATAGTAATTAGCAGCATGCTTTAAACACTAAAATGTAAGGGAACGAGTTCTCATACCAATTGAAGACGATCTTCAAGCTTTGGAACTCAATGCAGCGGAAGACCTCTACCCGATCAACAAACACCTAGCAAATGTGTCGGCTGCAGCAGCACGAACAACTGCAAATAAAAGAACGCAATGGGGATGACACTACCAGAAAGGAGGCCCTTGGTATTCTCGGAGTGAGAACCCAAAGTGTGGTCTTTGGTGAGTTTGGTAGAGGAGGAGGAAGAACTGATCGCATAGACGATAAGAAAGTGGGAGAGAAAAAGAAACTATCGCATAACTTAATGCTTACAGTTTAGAAGACTCTACACGATCGTGTAGGTTTTACTGAACGGTCGTTTAGGAAAAGGTATACGGTCGTTTAGCAAGTATGACACATTATACGATCATTTAGAAAAGCTATCTGATCATTTAGGAACTAGTGTGCGATCGTTTAAGCGTGAGGTATGCGATCATTTAGGTGTTGAGCGACTATCGTATAGGCTCTTGACTTATGCGATCGTTTACGTTACCACACCAACGCAAAACCTTTCGAACTTTTTCAAACTCTTCAAAATGAAACAAAATTTCATTTTTATTCTTCGGTTACAATAATCGACGCGATTTTCCCATTAATGCACGCCCGAGAGAGTTTTTAGGTTAATTATTATATAATTAACCAATTAAATTATTAATAAATATAATCATATTATATTTTTACCCTATATTTTGATATCACATATCCACTATAATAATTTCTCCTCTACTTGATATAAATCATATTTATATCTAATTTCCTCCAAAATAATGTATCTCATACATTTAGCCAATTATATCATATATAATTAACCAGTCCAATTATATCATATATAATCGAACTTCCTCTTCTCAATTTTAACATTTCAAATTAACCCAAACACTGATTCTCGACTTTATCCAAGCTACCCAGAGGACCTAATGGACCTGTAGCTTGAAGCTCCAACGGTCCGTTAATAGCTGACTAAACTCTTTAACCACGAGATCTACCATCCGTTTGTTGGATTGACACCAGCACGCAGCGAAAGAAATCAGGATCCATAAGCATTCTAATTCATTAATTTTGGTTGAAAAGAAACATGCTAAAAACATAGTATAATGGGTTTCATGAACATACCTTAGCCGAACCAACGAAATCTCCATTTCCAGCTACAAAATCCTCTGAATCCTTGTGTAGACCACCACAAGATCTTCCCTACTATCCTCTTGGTGCTCTAGATTGAGTTTTGGTGATACTAAGATCTCCATGTGGATTTACCCCATCTGTCGAAAGAGCAAGACAAAGATTTCTAGGTTCTGACCCAAACTCCGGCCACAAATTGTCTAATTTTTTCCACGATAGGGCATCTTTGGGATGTTTTAATAAACCATCTGTTTCTTTTTTTTTTAGCATGTCACGTCAATAAACTTGCTGTTTCTTTACTTCGAAACATTCTTTCAAATCTTGGAATTGGGGGGAAATACCACATGATTTTTGCTGGGATATTCTTAGCCCTTTCGTTTAAATTTTTTTGAAGCTTCCATCTTGACGTACCACAAATGGGGCATACATTTGCATTAAAGAGTTCTTTTCTAAACAAGCAACAATCATTTCTACATGCATGAATCTTCTTGTACTTCATTCCAAGAGTACCCAACATTTTTTTTTGCTTCATAAGTAGAAGCTAGAATTTCATTAGGACTAGGTAATATGTCATGAATTAATTCCAACAACTCAGTGAAACTCTTATCGCTCTATCCAAATTTAGCTTTTAAATTATATAACTAACCAAAATGTTAACATGCCAAGTTTTACAATTTGGAAAGGGAGGGCAGATAAGGGGGGGGGGGGGGGGAGTAAAAAACAATGGTTTCTTCGCATCATCTAATAATTCTTCAAAATTATCGGATTTTCCACTAAAATAGTTATTATATGCAGCCTTAAACATTCCAATTGTGTCATCAACATCAACATCATTCTCATCAACTTCGTCTCTTTCACTAGTAGACACATTTTCATTGTTTCTCTTAATCGGTAATGATTCACCATGAAAAATCCATGTCTGATAACTTTGATTTATACCATTAAAAAATAAGTGTTCTCTTATTTTTTTCACATCTAGATTCTTTGCATTAACACATTTCAAACATGGACAACTTATGACATTCGGTATATTTGAATGTTGTAGACCATTTTTAATAAACACCTTGACCCCTAAACCATACTCAGCTGATATTCTATTCATTTTTATCCAGGACTTATCCATGATTCTAAAATATGCAACTTAATCTACAAAAAAATAAAAATAAAAAAATAACAAGGGAAAATTTAAAAGCATAAAATTATGATTGTAAATATGCAACATCAACAAATTTAGAACAACTAGACTTTTAAGATCAACTCTAAGAAACTACAGAGACCTACAAAAAGATCAACTCTCCACCATAAGATCAACTCTCCAACACTATCGGTCTTCTCCAAAATAGAAACCTGTAAAGGTATATTTGTATTCATTTTTTAGAATCCTACAGCCTAAACAATGTGCCTATTAGATCTCAAAGTTTAGGACCAAAATGATCTCTAAATTTCAAAATGTAACAATCTTGTCTTTGTTTTTGGATATTAAATTTTCTAAAGTTGTCTTCTCTTTCTTTTTTGGTCAACATCCTTGGGCTGTGGGGATGCAATGCCAACTCTTTTGGAGAACAACCTAATGGTCCTGTGTTGTGTATCCAAAATTTTCTCCCTCCATTTGCATATAAATTCTATACACAATTTAAATCACATAAAAACAATAAAAATTGAGAATCTCACACCCCGAAATCAAGTACAAAGATATGTATCGATTACACAAAATATAAAAACTAAGAAGGTCGAAATAACAAAACTTCCACATGGACATGAAAAATCTCTAATGTCTATTTTTTTTCGAAATTAATTATACTTTTAATCTTTAAGATTTAGTCGATATTTTATTTTTCCCTACGTTACTATGATCAACTACGTTCCTATGATCACTTTTAATCTTTAACAAAACTTCCACATGGATATTTTATTGTAGGAGTGTTGATAATTAGGAAGAGGGGAAAGAGGAAGAAGCTTCATATTAAAACCTGAATGGCCAGCTTGACGTGTGCAAGAAAAGAAGGGATTTTTTGGGCAATTGGTTCATAGGTTAAATTTGATGCATAAAAGGCAACTAATAGATCATTCTGCCCAATGTCAATCATGTATATTCCTTTCTTAAAACCTTCTTCATCCATCATCTTCTCTGTTTTACCTACCATTAAAATTTAGGGTTCTCTTTTATTTAGTTTTACCTGCCCAATGTCAATTCTCCAAAGGATTTCAAAACGTAACAAGTGAGTTGGAAGGGAACTACAATTTTTTCCCCTTCTCTTTCTTCCTTATATTATTCGTACTTAATCCAACGTGAAATCTGATATGTTTCTTCCTTGCTGCAAACTTTCTAAAATATAGCCTTGCTCTAGCATTTCAAAGTGTAGTCTTAAAATTATTAACATACTCCCTTGATATATTTTATCTTTGTATTCACATCTTGATGCCAATTACTATGATCATGTTCGATACTCTCTTGATGTGTTTTACAACAAATTGGCTACGCATCGATGAGTACAAAGGGTATGTTTGTTTTTTTTCTATACTTCATAATTATAAACAAAGGGTGCAAATGTTCAGTACAACACAAACAATCAACTTGCTAATTACAACATTGATTCATTGAAAACTCAACGACACAAAAAAATACAATTACAATTTTACAATACCCCACCAACTCTCTAACCCCACGCTATTACCTTTTTTATTATCCTCTACTCATTTTATCAAAAATACCCCTACCATTCTATAATACTTGACTTTCATCATTTTATCAAGAATATTGGGCCTATCTTCGTACTTGTAGAGAACACTACGACATGAAATAGGGTGATAAAATGTATCTTGAAGATCGAAGATTGAAATATGGAGTGGGAACAAAGAAAATTTCACCTTTGAATGGATCTAACCCAAAGATTGAAGATTGAAATAGATCTCCAGACAACCAACGATAACCCGCCGGACACCCACTGAAAGAAACCCACACGACCAGCTCTGGAAAACCAACGATAGCCCACCTGAAATCGGACAACGCCAAGCTCACTTGAAATCGGACACACAACCCACGTGACCAGCTCCGAACAACCAACGATAGCCCACTTGAAATCGGACAATGCCAAGCTCACCTGAAACCTGAAGGCAATAGTGAAGACAACCCCATCGAAGGCAAACGGCCGACCAACAGCTACTGAGAGAGGAGAGAGTTTGTTTGGGTAGGTGAGACCAGCCGATCAAGGGTTTGAGTTTGAGTTTTGGTAAAGTGAGAGAGCTGAGAGAAATGAAATTGTAGGTCTTCACGCGCGCGAGAGGGAAATGAAAATTTTGATAAAATAAAAAAAAAATAATGGGAGGCCTTCAATGTCGGTTTTAAACCAACATTGAAGATCTGTTTTTTTCAACCGACATAATACATCCGATAAT
>NW_028326340.1:0-22747 GCF_027475165.1 Benincasa hispida
TTTGATTCAATGGTGGCCTTCGGTATTTATAGAGTTCAAGGTGAAACAGCCTTTCTCTCTAATGATTGCAATGACGGACAATCATTAAATCTCCTGCTCTGATGCGCTGATTAATGGTCACTGAAAGTTGAGTGTACTTGCTACAATGTGGCTTTAACGGCTTGTCAACTAAATTCGGATTCGACTCATCAACTTTCCCGCCCATCATGATTTATTATGCTGTCACCTTGATGTGCAGTTTTTATGTTAATTGTTTATTATAATAATAATTTTTAATTATTTTTACTTCTCTCTTTTCTTTTTTTTTTTTTCCAAATAAATATAATAAGAAATAAAGGATAAATAAATTATGAGAAAAAATTTTATTAAATTTTTTTTCTTATTTAAGAAATAGTTAGCAAAAAAAAAAAAGAAGAGTGACTTGGAGTTTTGGTGAGAAAGACTATAGTCATCTTAAAGCTATCATCATCTTGAAACTATCATCAATCTCAATGGAATTCGATATGTTATTTATTCTTGGTAATTTGGCATGAATGATCATAGGGTTAATCTATTCAAAATACATTTAAAATAATTGTGCTAACATTCTTAACTTTTTTTTTTCTTTTTTTTTTTTTTACAATATGAGAGGTAGTAGTATCAAACCTTTAACTCTAAAGATGATAGTATAATATACATTTATTATTATTTTTTAAATATGAGGGTAGGGAATCACCATCTTAAAAAAGGTTGAAAAGTATAAATATATATTGGTGTGTATTATTAAAACATGTTACTTAAATTTGGATTATGCTCTAAATGGCTAAAATTAGTTTTCGTTATATTTTCTATATCATAATAATATACTTTTTTTAATATTTTATATTTCTCTCTTTCTTTTATTTTTTTTCAAATAAATATAATAAGAAATAAAGGATAAATAAATTAAGAGAAACAAGATTATTAACTTTTTTTTCTTATTTTAAGAAATATTTCGCCAAAAAAAAATTGGACAAAAAAAGAGAGCAGAGAAACATTATTGAATCATGTTATTTCTTTAAAAATTTAATATTTCTTTATTTTATTTGTTTATTTTAAAAGGAATATTTTTTATTCATATGGAATGTGAGAAAGATTCAAATAGAGGTTACATGAAAGTGAGCCAATTTATAGCAATATGAGAAGCGGGATAGTTAAGTATATTCTTATTAGTTCTAATTATTTTATTAACAAGTTATCTTCCCGTTTATCAAAATTTAAGAAATGTTTCCAAAATTACATTCAAGAATATAATTTATGGTCAAAATTGACATTAATAAAAATAATTTTAGCGTATAACAAATGGAATGAACTTATATATGGAAATAAGATTTTGAGAACAAATTGTCAAACAGATGAGTGTTTTTATTTTAGACGGAGTTTATCAAAAGTGTTTAAATGAATATGGTTTGTTGAAAAATATTTTTTTTCCAAATTAATCCAAATAGAAGCTTGTATCCTAGTAAAAAGTTAAGTATGAAATGAAATTTAGGAGGCGAAGTTGTTGAACCTATCTACGTAACAGATAAATGATTTGGATGGACATTTATGTAATGGTCATTCATTGGCCCATATCATAAAATGACTTGAATATATATATACATACATACATATATATAAAAAGATGGGAATCGTATATGAATGTGTGATATTTCGTATATTAACTTTTTAGTAGTTGAAAATGTACATATGTAGCACTCAAGCAACTTCGTTCCATTGGTGTACAAGTTCATCAACATTAATAGGATTGTTTCTCAAGTAAATCCCATCATCTTTAGCAATCCAAAAGCAATTTTTGTCGAAGCACCTAGAAGCGAGCCAAGGGTGAGTTTTTTCAACCCAAAAAGATTCAAACGATACATTAAAATTTGGCTTTGCCAGATAGCACCAAAACAACGTTGTTCCAAGAAAGTTGACCTTAAAAGTCCATTGAAATTCTTCTCCTTTGGCAACCAAATTATGGCTTCCCAAATCATCATCTTTGGACTTACAATGAACCAATAGGGTTTCATTGTTTAAGCCATTTACCACATGAATGTGCCACGTTGGGAGTGGTAGTGGAACTGCCATGCACAGCTGGATCGATGCTGCAGCCACCAACACAACTAAAAGAACCAATGCCAAATGCTTCTTTTCTTCATAGATTGTTCCCATTTTGCTTCGGATTGAACTTTTTATAATTAAGAGTATTTTTGTTTTATATACAATTCACTCGTATGGTTTCAATTTATATGTGTTAGGCTTTGAACTGATGCATGAATGGTCACATTAGTGTTTGTAATAACTTTCTTTGAATAGAGAAAAAGTAGTAATAAATACTAGGTAACCACACACATTCAATTTTTTTTTAGGATAATAAAACGGAAGTAAATAATTAATGATGTACCATGAATTCATAAAATTTATTTATATTAGCACTATATGTATTAACCCATTTGGAAATAACCAATCAAAATTAGCAAAATAATCTAATGCACCCTAAGTGACATTTATTTTGCAATAATGTTTCGGTGAGGCAGGGCAATAGGATGATCAGGTGCCCCTTCAATGAAATAAGACATTCACAATCAATATACAAAATAACTACTTGTTACTGTAACTGTTAGTCACCATTGTTCTGTCCAGACATTGTTAAACTCACTTAACATTTTCTTGTAAGTGTATCCTCTCATTTTAGATAGAGTTGTATCCTAATGTGCCAACGATAGGGAAAAACCGATTGAGACAAAAACTAAAGCAATCCTAACAATTTATGGAGTTTGTGTAAATGGTCATGCAAATGCCATCCGTAGGGGGATATAAGAAAAGGTGCCTCGAGGTCAAGCATGAAAATTTACTACAAACTAATGAGGGAGATCGTGGGATATGTTGACACATGTCTTGCTCTCCTTACTATAAACACTCTCTCCATTCAACTTGATATTTACCTACACAAACACTATCCATATGGAGACACAAGCAAAGGTGCCTCGAGGCCGATTATATGTCTCACGGTGTGAACTTTTAGGGAGAAACGTGAAAGGGAAAAATGAAGTGTCATATATCCCATTTGAAGGAACTCAAAATCCAGAGAACCTATGAGTGGAAGTGGATCGTCCAAACTCCATTAGGAAAGAACTCACACTTTCACAGTCATACTAAATAGATTATGCATTAAATCATAAATACAACATGCTTCTTGAATCAAATACAAAGGATAGAGAGGTAATACCTTTGAAGAACACTTCTTCAAGAATATCCCACGATCAGTAACGAATGCAACAAGAAAGTCGAACTCCCTCAAACAGCAACGAGTATAAACTCGATCCTCGAACAAATCCGAACACAACCACTAGATTACCTTGGTATTCTCGGTGTGAGAATCAAAGAGTGGTGGGTTTGGCTTATTTTGATTAGAGGGAAGGAGGAATACGATCGAGTAAAGGGTAGCACAATCGTGTAGAAAATGGAAGTCTATCGCATAGACTCGATGCTCGATCATTTAGTTAAGAGCACTATCGCATAATAAATTCAATATTATCATGTAGTCACTCGATAGTTAATCTAATAAGTCTTTTCTTTTAAGATTTTGAAATCCAATTTCCTTTTATCCTACAATTTCCATAAAACTGTGTAACCACCCTGATTGGTTATTGAGAAAAAGAAATTTTAATTATCATATAATTAATAAATTATAAATAAATACAATAACTAACTTATCATATTATACTTATAACCTATAATTTTAATATTTGCATCATATACAATATATAAACCATAATACTTTGTCTCTTTTATGGCATTTAAAATAAATCATATTTATATTAAATTTAATAACTATGAATCTAATTCATAAAAATTATATTTGAACCATATTCAAATATTAGTTCTTCCGATCATACAATAATGTATCACATACATTATATCAATTATTTCATATATAATTGAACTCATTTAATTATATCATATATAATTAAATCCCCTCTTGTTAATTGGAACATTCCAAACTAACCCAGAAACTGATTCTCAACTGACTAGACTCTTTAATCACATTATCCACCATCTGTTAACTATCGGGCACTCCACTAAAGTTCGACAACTACATTCTTCGCACTAGAGATATGTTTCTGTGTCCATTGGGCGATATTACCGTTTTGCCCCTGTAGTAACATCTAACTTCTTAAGTACCACTGATTCCTCTAATGAACAATAGATCATAGTTCCACTATGACTAAACCCCTCTTGGGCCAAGAGAGAGTGTGGTGCCACATTGTTCAAGCCCCGGAATTAGCTCTTAAGGGAGAAATTTATATACTTACCTCTACTTCGGGGAAGGGGTGAATTCATCTTGTATACTTGAGTTCCTAGCTCCCTAATAAGATGAATCCCCAAAATGGTAGGCTTGTTAAGTTGGCGATTTGGCCATTCTCACGCATGCAAATCAAAGGACCGCCCTCATAGGCGGGAGTTCACATCTCATTCAGGATTAAGGTCTTGTTACCATGGTAATCCTAGTTAAATGAAAGTCTCAATTATGAATTCCGTTATATAATGAGACTAAACATTTCGTAGTCCGGTCTTATACAACTCCTTTGTATAGAATATCTCTTGCTGCGCATGTCTAATTACCGAATGATGAGGATCAGCTTCATTTGTAGACACTTTACACATTTGTAACACCTACAAGCGCTCCCTACACGTAGTGTCATCAGGTGTTGTTCTAATCCTCCTTAACATATATGTAGAGCCACTTTCGGTTATCATTACAGCCGATCCAATGTCTGTCTCACCTAAATGTTTAAGTTAAACGATCACATGGCTCTTCCCTTATTGGTTTGTGGTTAATGCACACTCCAATATCAACTATTTCATAGACTGACGTGAATCTACTATCATATATTATGAAATCACATCACAAAATGTTTGTTCATACAAGTGTATCCAGTAAGGATCAAATCCTTAGATCCATACACAAGCATGTAGTCCCTTGTTCTTCGAAGATACTTGAGAATGTTCTTGACAGCTATCCAATGACCCTGTCCTGTATTAGACTGATATCTACTGACTATCCCCAATGCGTAGAAGATGTCAGGTCTAGTACATAACATCGCATACATCAAACAGCCGACGACAGATGCATATGGGACCTGTCTCATTTCCTCAACCTCTTGAGGTGTTTTAGGACACTGTTCCTTAGACAATGTAACTTTATGCTTGAAAGACAATAAGTTCCTCTTGGAGTTCTGCATCGAGTACTTGATCAAAATCTTGTCAATGTATGATGCCTGAGATAATGATAGCATTTTGTTCTTTTGATCCCGAAAGATCTGAATCCCAAGAATAAACTGAGCCTATCCCAAATCTTTCATTTGGAATTGGGTCGCTAGCCAGTTTTTAACTGAAGTCAATAAGCCTACGTCGTTCCCAATGAGTAGGATATCGACCACATATTGTTGGGGTTAATGCCCTAAAGTCTCGTGTCCTGTAGTTTGTAAACAGTTTATACAAACGCTTGTGTTATATAATATATGATATTTACTTCACATCTTGTATTTTTGCTCAGTTTCTTGTTTTATTTTCTTTAGCACGAACCAATAAACATAAAATCCCTGGTTATCTATATGTGACTCAAGCATGTATATGGTGACATACAAATGGATCATTTCTTGAGTGATAACCAAAATGGTCTGTGGTATATGGATACAGGAGGGAAACCTTATCCTGGTAACACTACGGATGCAACCCACTTTGTGGAATGGTGACAAATGTTGTGACTTGTGACAGATGGTCTAATCCTGATTATTCGTGTTAGGGACATGTGAGTGGGAGCATCCTATACAAAGAGTTTGTATAAGACCTGACAATGAAGTGTTAACGTCTCGTTATATAACACCGTTCATGACAGAAACTTCACTTCACTAGGTTGACCATACGTAACATGACCTCAATCCTGAGTGAGTTGGGAACTCCTGCCATTGAGAGCGGTCCTTTGATTTGTATGCGTGCGAGTGGCGAGGTTGTCAATTCAAACCTACCATTTTGGGGATTCGTCTAATTTGGGACCTGGGAACTCAGCTACACAAGATGGAATTCACTTCTTTCTCCGAAGCAAGAGTATTCACTCTTTCCCCGTGGCAGGGGTAAGTAAGATAGATTGCTTTCTTAAGAGCTGATGTCGGGGCTTGAACGATGGTGGGCACACATACCTTCTCTTGGCCGAGAGGTGTTCACACATAGTTGGTTTATGTTGTATTGTTCATTAGAGAATCAGTTGTACTTAAGGAGTAAGAGTAACTTAACTAGGGTAAAACGGTAATTTGGCCCAGCTGTACTTATGAGCATCTGTGAAGGGTCATCGTACTCATGATTGGTTATATCTGATGGACATCGAAATATATCTGTGGTAAGAAGAGTTCAGTTGTTGGTCTTTAGTGGAATGCCTGACAGTTAACAGATGGTGGATCTCCTGGCTAAAGAGTTTAGTCAGCTATTCACGGACCATTGGAGCTTCGAGCCACAGGTTCATTAGGTCCCCTGGGTAGCTTGGATAAAGTTGAGAACTAGTGTTTAGGTTAATTTGAAATATTCAAATTGACAAGAGGAAGTTCAATTATATATGGTATAATTGGACTGGTTAATTATATATGATATAATTGGCTAAATGTATGGGACACATTATTATTAATATTTTCGTTGTTTAATTATATGATAATTAACACGAAAATCACGTTTGGACATAGGTTAGTGGGGCAGCTCAGTTATTGTAACCGATGAATTAAAATAAAAATAGTTTTCATTTTGAATCGCTCGTTTCGGAATAGATAGAAGATCACGTTGGTGAAATCGTAATGATCGCTTAAAAGAATTGAGAGCCTATATGATGTCCCTCTCCGCTTAATGATTATCACCTCGCGCCTAAACGTAAGCACACTTAGGTTCCTACATGATCACTAGCTTTTCTAACGATCGTAGTGTGTGCCGAGTTTACTAATTTATCGTATACCTTTTCCTAAACGTTCGTTAGTAAAATCTACACGATCTTTTCTGGATTTTTGTGATAGCTTTTCCTAAACGATAAGCATTTTGCTACGGATAATATCCTTTATTCCCTCCCACTTGTTTATCGCCTACACGATCCGTGCTTCCTCCTTCCTCTACCAAATTCACCAAAGACCACGATTTGGGTTCTCACTCCAAGAATACCCAAGGCTCTTTTCTGGTGGTGTCGTCTCCGCGGCGTTCGTGTTCGTGCGGTTGTTCGTGTTGCTGTAGTCGACGCTTCTGCTGGGCATTGGTAGATCGCGTGGAGGTTTTCTGCTGCTTTGAGTTCTGAAGATTGAACATTTTTTTCAACTGGTATGGCATTCTCTCCCTTGTTATATCTTGTTCATAGCATGCCGATAATTACTATTTGTTTGCATAACTGTACAGATGAATGTATATTGTACTATTTTGGTCACTGTGAGATTGGAGCGATCTGAATGCGCTCGTGGAACTCTCCGGTAAGAGATCCTTCACATATAACACTAGGAAAACTACTAAATTATTGATGATTTTCTTGTAGACACAAGGCTTATCAACGTTTTGGTCAAAGTTATAAGATTTGATTGTAGTATCAAACCTTACGTTCCAAGATCGAGATGCCTGTTTCAGTCCATAAATGGACCGATTCAGCTTGCAAAACCTTTTGCTCTTAACCTTGGGTTATGAATCCCTCGGGCTGCACCATATAAATTGTCTTCTCAAGATTGCCACTTACAAAAGTAGTCTTGACATCCATTTGTTAGATCTCATAGTCATAATATGAGGCAATAGATAGGAGGATGCGGATAGACTTTAGTTTGGCAACAGGCGAGAAAGTCTCATCATAGTCAACTCCCTCTACCTTAGTATAACCATTTTCCACAAGTCTAGCCTTGAAGGTTTGTGATGCGTTGTAAATTGTGATGCGATTATGGTATGAAATTTTGGTGATGTGTTATGCGTTGTACATGCAAGTTTTCCTAATAAGACCCAAGTATAAGCCTTACTAGGTTTACTGGTAAGTCCAGGGTCAAACACGGGGACTACTGAGTAAATATATGATAGTAAATTTGATTATCTTGCGGTGGCGAAAACAAATAAGTTGGATGGTGTTTTGTTTAAGAATATTTCCTATGCGAAGAAGTTCGAATAAAGAGTTGATGAACTCGAGAATTACAATGACTATGCAATGAACGGGTTGAGAAGAGGTTTAGCTGACACTTCCGGAGATTGCGTACAAGTTATGCTATCATGCTACACAGAAACAACAACATGTCATCTCTCAATGCAAATGCCATAATTCCTATTTCTAGGACGCATGCAATGATGAGTGATGCACACACATGTCATCTCTCAATGCAAATGCCATAATTCCTATGTCTAAGCCTCTATTCTTGTCTATGCAATGATGAGTGATGCACACACAAACAAGGTGACCGCATACTAACATATCCTATTTCTAGGGTGCATGCGATGTGTTAATAGCAATAGAACTTATGTCTAAGTTTCTATTTCTTGCTTATGAGGTTCTATTCTGACTCTCTCAAGCCTAGATTCTAATTTGACTCTCTCAAGTCTAGATTCTTTCTTCAGACTACTCTCTCAAGTACCTTTAAAGGGTGATTGATGTATACATAAGACAAGATGATCGAATAAAATGTAAGTATTAGGTCATGCTAGCTAAGTACTTCTCAACCCATTCGGAAATTTAGCTACTCATGCGAAGTATGGAGAGATTGAACATAAGTTGAAATGAGATTTCCATTTTCTATAAATTAAATGCAGAAAATAGCAATGAAATATTGAGATAAGAAGCCCGGTAGCAATGTCTTGCTTTCCGTGGCCTTTTACACTATCTTTTTCACTCCAACTTTGTCCAAATGAATATCCTTCCTTTTGGAAGTTTGGCACTTTCTCCCTTTGTAGCACTTCTGGCAGTCTCTCGATCAGTCCGGGAATGATCTATCGGCTTCTTCGTGTCTTAGCTCGTCTCCGCCTTCTAAGTATAAGTATGAATATGAACAGACTAACGACTCTCTAACTTATTCTCTATATGTTATCTGTCGATCTCCTGGCACAATGGTGGCCTTCGATATTTATGGAGCTCAAGGTTAATGAAGCTTTTCGCTCTAATGATTGTAATGATGGGCGGTCATTAAATCTCCTACTCTAATGCACTGATTAATGCTCACCGAAAGTTGAGTGTACTTGCTACAGTGTGGCTTTAACGGCTTGTCAACTAAATTCGGATTCAACCATCATCAACTTTCCGCCCCATCATGATTTATTATGCTGTCACCTTGATGTGCAGTTTTTATGTTAATTGTTTATTATAATAATAATTTTTAATTATTTTTACTTCTCTCTTTTCTTTTCTTTTTTTTCCAAATAAATATAATAAGAAATAAAGGATAAATAAATTATGAGAAAAAATTTTATTAAATTTTTTTTCTTATTTAAGAAATAGTTAGCAAAAAAAAAAAAGAAAGAGTGACTTGGGAGTTTTGGTGAGAAAGCACTATTAGTCATCTTAAAGCTATTCATCCTCTTGAAACTATCATCAATCTCAATGGTATTCGATATGTTATTTATTCTTGCGTAATTTGGCATGGGAATGATCATAGGGTTATCTATTCAAAATACATTTTAAACATAATTGTGCTAACATTATTAACTTTTTTTTTTCTTTTTTTTTTTTTTTTTACATATCAGAGGTAGTGTATCAACCTTTAACTCTAAGATGATGTTTAATTACATTTATTAAATTTTTTAAATATGGAGGGATAGGGAATCACCACTCTTGCTCTAAGGTTGAAAGTATTAACATATATTTTAAGTGTAAATAAAACAGTTACTTAAATTTGATTATGATCTAAATGCTAAAAATTAGTTTTAGTTACTTTTCATTATAATAATAATAATTTTTAATTATTTTTACTTCTCTCTTTTCTTTTATTTTTTTTTTCAAATAAATATAATAAGAAGTAAAGGATAAATAAATTATGAGAAACAATGTTATTAATTTTTTTTTCTTATTTAAGAAATAGTTAGCAAAAAGAAAAAGAGAGAGACAGAGAAACATTATTGATCATGTTATTCTTTTATAATTTCTCATTTTATTTGTTTATTTTAAAAGTGAATATTTTTATTCATATGGAATGTGAGAAAGATTCAAATAGAGGTTACATGTGTGAGCCAATTTATAGCAATATGAGAAGCGGGATAGTTAAGTATTTCTTGTTGGTTCTAATTATTTGATTAACAAGTTAACTTCTCGTTCATCAAAATTTAAGAAATGTTTCCAAAATTACATACAGGAATATAATTTATGGTCAAAATTGACATTAATAAAAATTCTTTTAGCGTATAACAAATGAAATGAACTTATATATAGAAAGAAGATTTTGAGAACAAATTGTCAAATAGATGAGTGTTTTTATTTTAGACAGATTTTATCAAAAGTGTTTAAATGAAAATGGTTTGTTGAATTTTTTTTTTTTTTTTCCAAATTAATCCAAATAGAAGCTTGTATCATAGTAAAAAGTTAAGTATTAAATGAAATTTAGGAGGCGAAGTTGTCGAACCTATCTACCTAACAGATAAAAGATTTGGATGGACATTTATGTAATGGTCATTCATTGGCCCATATCATAAAATGACTTGAATATATATATATATATAAATAAAGACAGGAATCGTATCTGAATGTGTGATATTTCTTATATTAACTTTTTAGTAGTTGAAAAGTGTACTTATGTAGCACTCAATGCAACTTTGTTCCATGGTGTGTACAAGATCATCAACATTTGATTAGATTATTCTTGATATAAAATCCATCATCTTTAGCAATTCCAAAAGCAATTTTTTGTCAAAGCACTAGAAGGAGCCAAGGGTGAGTTTTTACGACCCCAAAAAGATTCAAGCCGATACCGTTAAAAATATGGCTTTGCCAGATTAGGCACCAAAACAACGTTGTTCCAAGAAAGTTGACCTTTAAAAGTCCATTGTAAATTTTTCCTTTGGCAAAAATTCTGGCTTCCCATATCATCATCTTTGGACTTACAATGAACCAATAGGGTTTCATTGTTTAAGCCATTTACCACATGACTGTGCCACGTTGGGAGTGGTGTGGAACTGCCGTGCACAGATGGATCGATGCTGCAGCCACCAACACAACTAAAAGAACCAATGCCAAATGCTTCTTTTCTTCATAGATTGTTCCCATTTTGCTTCGGATTGAACTTTTTATAATTAAGAGTATTTTTGTTTTATATACAATTCACTCGTATGGTTTCAATTTATATGTGTTAGGCTTTGAACTGATGCATGAATGGTCACATTAGTGTTTGTAATAACTTTCTTTGAATAGAGAAAAAGTAGTAATAAATACTAGGTAACCACACACATTCAATTTTTTTTTAGGATAATAAAACGGAAGTAAATAATTAATGATGTACCATGAATTCATAAAATTTATTTATATTAGTACTATATGTATTAACCCATTTGGAAATAACCAATCAAAATTAGCAAAATAATCTAATGCACCCTAAGTGACATTTATTTTGCAATAATGTTTCGGTGAGGCAGGGCAATAGGATGATCAGGTGCCCCTTCAATGAAATAAGACATTCACAATCAATATACAAAATAACTCCTTGTTACTGTAACTGTTAGTCACCATTGTTCTGTCCAAACATTGTTAAACTCACTTAACATTTTCTTGTAAGTGTATCCTCTCATTTTAGATAGAGTTGTATCCTAATGTGCCAACGATAGGGAAAAACCGATTGAGACAAAAACTAAAGCAATCCTAACAATTTATGGAGTTTGTGTAAATGGTCATGCAAATGCCATCCGTAGGGGGATATAAGAAAAGGTGCCTCGAGGTCAAGCATGAAAATTTACTACAAACTAATGAGGGAGATCGTGGGATATGTTGACACATGTCTTGCTCTCCTTACTATAAACACTCTCTCCATTCAACTTGATATTTACCTACACAAACACTATCCATATGGAGACACAAGCAAAGGTGCCTCGAGGCCGATTATATGTCTCACGGTGTGAACTTTTAGGGAGAAACGTGAAAGGGAAAAATGAAGTGTCATATATCCCATTTGAAGGAACTCAAAATCCAGAGAACCTATGAGTGGAAGTGGATCGTCCAAACTCCATTAGGAAAGAACTCACACTTTCACAGTCATACTAAATAGATTATGCATTAAATCATAAATACAACATGCTTCTTGAATCAAATACAAAGGATAGAGAGGTAATACCTTTGAAGAACACTTCTTCAAGAATATCCCACGATCAGTAACGAATGCAACAAGAAAGTCGAACTCCCTCAAACAGCAACGAGTATAAACTCGATCCTCGAACAAATCCGGACACAACCACTAGATTACCTTGGTATTCTCGGTGTGAGAATCAAAGAGTGGTGGGTTTGGCTTATTTTGATCAGAGGGAAGGAGGAATACGATCGAGTAAAGGGTAGCACAATCGTGTAGAAAATGGAAGTCTATCGCATAGACTCGATGCTCGATCATTTAGTTAAGAGCACTATCGCATAATAAATTCAATATTATCATGTAGTCACTCGATAGTTAATCTAATAAGTCTTTTCTTTTAAGATTTTGAAATCCAATTTCCTTTTATCCTACAATTTCCATAAAACTGTGTAACCACCCTGATTGGTTATTGAGAAAAAGAAATTTTAATTATCATATAATTAATAAATTATAAATAAATACAATAACTAACTTATCATATTATACTTATAACCTATAATTTTAATATTTGCATCATATACAATATATAAACCATAATACTTTGTCTCTTTTATGGCATTTAAAATAAATCATATTTATATTAAATTTAATAACTATGAATCTAATTCATAAAAATTATATTTGAACCATATTCAAATATTAGTTCTTCCGATCATACAATAATGTATCACATACATTATATTAATTATTTCATATATAATTGAACTCATTTAATTATATCATATATAATTAAATCCCCTCTTGTTAATTGGAACATTCCAAACTAACCCAGAAACTGATTCTCAACTGACTAGACTCTTTAATCACATTATCCACCATCCGTTAACTATCGGGCACTCCACTAAAGTTCGACAACTGCATTCTTCGCACTACAAATATATTTCTGTTGCCATTGGATATAACCAATCAATAGAACGATGACCCTTTCACAATCCTCGTAAGTACATCTGTGCGATATTACCCGTTTTGCCCCTTATAACTATCTAACTACTTAAGTACCACTGATTCCTCTAATGAACAATAGATCATAGTTCCACTATGACTAAACCCCTCTTGGGCCAAGAGAGAGTGTGGTGCCACATTGTTCAAGCCCCGGAATTAGCTCTTAAGGGAGAAATTTATATACTTACCTCTACTTCGGGGAAGGGGTGAATTCATCTTGTATACTTGAGTTCCTAGCTCCCTAATAAGATGAATCCCCAAAATGGTAGGCTTGTTAAGTTGGCGATTTGGCCATTCTCACGCATGCAAATCAAAGGACCGCCCTCATAGGCGGGAGTTCACATCTCATTCAGGATTAAGGTCTTGTTACCATGGTAATCCTAGTTAAATGAAAGTCTCAATTATGAATTCCGTTATATAATGAGACTAAACATTTCGTAGTCCGGTCTTATACAATCTCCTTTGTATAGAATATCTCTGCTCGCATGTCTAATACACGAATGATGAGGATCAGATCATTTGTAGCACTTTACAACATTTGTAACACCTACAAAGCGATCCATACAAGTAGTGTCATCAGGATAAGGTATCCCTCCTTAACCATATACTACAGACCATTTAGGTTATCACTTAAAGCACGATCCACTTGTATGTCTCCACATACATGTTTAAGTTACAACGATAACCATGGATCTTAACTTATTGGTTTGTGGTTAATGAAACTAAAATATCAAATATTTCATAGACTGAAGTGAATAAAATATCATATATTATGAATCACAAAATGTTTGTTCATACAAGTGTATCCAGTAAGGATCAAATCCTTAGATCCATACACAAGCATGTAGTCCCTTGTTCTTCGAAGATACTTGAGAATGTTCTTGACAGCTATCCAATGACCCTGTCCTGTATTAGACTGATATCTACTGACTATCCCCAATGCGTAGAAGATGTCAGGTCTAGTACATAACATCGCATACATCAAACAGCCGACGACAGATACATATGGGACCTGTCTCATTTCCTCAACCTCTTGAGGTGTTTTAGGACACTGTTCCTTAGACAATGTAACTTTATGCTTGAAAGACAATAAGTTCCTCTTGGAGTTCTGCATCGAGTACTTGATCAAAATCTTGTCAATGTATGATGCCTGAGATAATGATAGCATTTTGTTCTTTTGATCCCGAAAGATCTGAATCCCAAGAATAAACTGAGCCTATCCCAAATCTTTCATTTGGAATTGGGTCGCTAGCCAGTTTTTAACTGAAGTCAATAAGCCTACGTCGTTCCCAATGAGTAGGATATCGACCACATATTGTTGGGGTTAATGCCCTAAAGTCTCGTGTCCTGTAGTTTGTAAACAGTTTATACAAACGCTTGTGTTATATAATATATGATATTTACTTCACATCTTGTATTTTGCTCAGTTTCTTGTTTTATTTTCTTTAGCACGAACCAATAAACATAAAATCCTTGGTTATCTATATGTGACTCAAGCATGTATATGGTGACATACAATGGATCATTCTTGAGTGATAACCAAAATGGTCTGTGGTATATGGATAAGGAGGGAAACCTTATCCTAGTAACACTACGGATGCAACCCACTTTGTGGAATGGTGACAAATGTTGTGACTTGTGACAGATGGTCTAATCCTGATTATTCGTGTTAGGGACATGTGAGTGGGAGCATCCTATACAAAGAGTTTGTATAAGACCTGACAATGAAGTGTTAACGTCTCGTTATATAACACCGTTCATGACAGAAACTTCACTTCACTAGGTTGACCATACGTAACATGACCTCAATCCTGAGTGAGTTGGGAACTCCTGCCATTGAGAGCGGTCCTTTGATTTGTATGCGTGCGAGTGGCGAGGTTGTCAATTCAAACCTACCATTTTGGGGATTCGTCTAATTTGGGACCTGGGAACTCAGCTACACAAGATGGAATTCACTTCTTCCCCGTGGCAGGGGTAAGTAGATAGATAGCTTCCTTAAGGGCTGATTTCGGGGCTTGAACGATGTGGCACCACATACCTTCTCTTGGCCCGAGAGGTGTCATACATAGTTGGTCTATGTTGTATTGTTCATTAGAGGAATCAGTGGTACTTAAGGAGTAAGATGTAACTACAGGGGTAAAACGGTAATTTGGCCCAGCTGTACTTATGAGCATCTGTGAAGGGTCATCGTACTCATGATTGGTTATATCTGATGGACATCGAAATATATCTGTGGTAAGAAGAGTTCAGTTGTTGGTCTTTAGTGGAATGCCTGACAGTTAACAGATGGTGGATCTCCTGGCTAAAGAGTTTAGTCAGCTATTCACGGATCGTTGGAGCTTCGAGCCACAGGTTCATTAGGTCCCCTGGGTAGCTTGGATAAAGTTGAGAACTAGTGTTTAGGTTAATTTGAAATATTCAAATTGACAAGAGGAAGTTCAATTATATATGGTATAATTGGACTGGTTAATTATATATGATATAATTGGCTAAATGTATGAGACACATTATTATTAATATTTTAGTTGTTTAATTATATGATAATTAACACGAAAATCACGTTTGGACATAGGTTAGTGGGGCAGCTCAGTTATTGTAACCGATGAATTAAAATAAAAATAGTTTTCATTTTGAATCGCTCGTTCGGAATAGATAGAAGATCACGTTGGTGAATCGTAAATGATCGCTTAAAAGAATTGAGAGCCTATATGATAGTCCCTCTCCGCTTAAATGATTATCCACCTCGCGCCTAAACGATAGCACACTAGTTCCTACATGATCACATAGCTTTTCTAAACGATCGTAGTGTGTGCCGAGTTTACTAAATTATCGTATACCTTTTCCTAAACGATCGTTAAGTAAAATCTACACGATCGTGTAGCTTTTCCTAAACGATAAGCATTTTGCTACGCGATAGTACTTTTTCCCTCCCACTTGTTTATCGCCTACACGATCCGTGCTTCCTCCTTCCTCTACCAAATTCACCAAAGACCACGATTTGGGTTCTCACTCCAAGAATACCCAGGGCTCTTTTCTGTTGGTGTCGTCTCCGCGGCGTTCGTGTTCGTGCGGTTGTTCGTGTTGCTGTAGTCGACGCTTCTGCTGGGCATTGGTAGATCGCGTGGAGGTTTTCTGCTGCTTTGAGTTCTGAAGATTGAACATTGTTTTCAACTGGTATGGCATTCTCTCCCTTGTTATATCTTGTTCATAGCATGCCGATAATTACTATTTGTTTGCATAACTGTACAGATGAATGTATATTGTACTATTTTGGTCACTGTGAGATTGGAGCGATCTGAATGCGCTCGTGGAACTCTCCGGTAAGAGATCCTTCACATATAACACTAGGAAAACTACTAAATTATTGATGATTTTCTTGTAGACACAAGGCTTATCAACGTTTTGGTCAAAGTTATAAGATTTGATTGTAGTATCAAACCTTACGTTCCAAGATCGAGATGCCTGTTTCAGTCCATAAATTGACGATCAGCTTGCAAAACCTTTTTGCTCTTAACCTTGGTTATGAATCCCTCCGGCGCTCACATATAAATTTAGTCTTCTCCAAGAATTGCCACTTTACAAAAGTAGCTGACATCCATTTTGTTAGATCTCATAGTCATGAATGAGGCAATAGATAGGAGGATGTGCGGATAGACTTTAGTTTTGGCAACATCAAAAAGTCCATCAAATCAACACCCTCAACTTGAGTATAACATTTTTCCACAAGTCTAGCCTGAAGGGTTTTGTGATGCGTTGTAATGGTGATGCGATTATGGTATGAAATTTTGGTGATGTGTTATGGCTTGTACATGCAAGTTTTCCTAATAAGACCCAAGTATAAGCCTTACTAGGTTTACTGGTAAGTCCAGGGTCAAACACGGGGACTACTGAGTAAATATATGATAGTAAATTTGATTATCTTGCGGTGGCGAAAACAAATAAGTTGGATGGTGTTTTGTTTAAGAATATTTCCTATGCGAAGAAGTTCGAATAAAGAGTTGATGAACTCGAGAATTACAATGACTATGCAATGAACGGGTTGAGAAGAGGTTTAGCTGACACTTCCGGAGATTGCGTACAAGTTATGCTATCATGCTACACAGAAACAACAACATGTCATCTCTCAATGCAAATGCCATAATTCCTATTTCTAGGACGCATGCAATGATGAGTGATGCACACACATGTCATCTCTCAATGCAAATGCCATAATTCCTATGTCTAAGCCTCTATTCTTGTCTATGCAATGATGAGTGATGCACACACAAACAAGGTGACCGCATACTAACATATCCTATTTCTAGGGTGCATGCGATGTGTTAATAGCAATAGAACTTATGTCTAAGTTTCTATTTCTTGCTTATGAGGTTCTATTCTGACTCTCTCAAGCCTAGATTCTAATTTGACTCTCTCAAGTCTAGATTCTTTCTTCAGACTACTCTCTCAAGTACCTTTAAAGGGTGATTGATGTATACATAAGACAAGATGATCGAATAAAATGTAAGTATTAGGTCATGCTAGCTAAGTACTTCTCAACCCATTCGGAAATTTAGCTACTCATGCGAAGTATGGAGAGATTGAACATAAGTTGAAATGAGATTTCCATTTTCTATAAATTAAATGCAGAAAATAGCAATGAAATATTGAGATAAGAAGCCCGGTAGCAATGTCTTGCTTTCCGTGGCCTTTTACACTATCTTTTTCACTCCAACTTTGTCCAAATGAATATCCTTCCTTTTGGAAGTTTGGCACTTTCTCCCTTTGTAGCACTTCTGGCAGTCTCTCGATCAGTCCGGGAATGATCTATCGGCTTCTTCGTGTCTTAGCTCGTCTCCGTCTTCTAAGTATAAGTATGAATATGAACAGACTAACGACTCTCTAACTTATTCTCTATATGTTATCTGTCGATCTCCTGGCACAATGGTGGCCTTCAATATTTATGGAGCTCAAGGTTAATGAAGCTTTTCGCTCTAATGATTGTAATGATGGGCGGTCATTAAATCTCCTACTCTAATGCACTGATTAATGCTCACCGAAAGTTGAGTGTACTTGCTACAGTGTGGCTTTAACGGCTTGTCAACTAAATTCGGATTCGACCATCATCAACTTTCCGTCCCATCATGATTTATTATGCTGTCACCTTGATGTGCAGTTTTTATGTTAATTGTTTATTATAATAATAATTTTTAATTATTTTTACTTCTCTCTTTTCTTTTATTTTTTTCCAAATAAATATAATAAGAAATAAAGGATAAATAAATTATGAGAAAAAATTTTATTAATTTTTTTTCTTATTTAAGAAATAGTTAGCAAAAAAAAAAAAGGAAGAGTGACTTGGAGTTTTGGTGAGAAAGACTATAGTCATCTTAAAGCTATCATCATCTTGAAACTATCATCAATCTCAATGGAATTCGATATGTTATTTATTCTTGGTAATTTGGCATGAATGATCATAGGGTTAATCTATTCAAAATACATTTAAAATAATTGTGCTAACATTCTTAACTTTTTTTTTTCTTTTTTTTTTTTTTACAATATGAGAGGTAGTAGTATCAAACCTTTAACTCTAAAGATGATAGTATAATATACATTTATTATTATTTTTTAAATATGAGGGATAGGGAATCACCACTCTTGCTCTAAGGTTGAAAGTATAACATATATATATGTGTGTATAAAACATGTTACTTAAATTTGATTATGATCTAAATGCTAAAAATTAGTTTTAGTTATCTTTTCTTTATAATAATAATAATTTTTAACTATTTTTACTTCTCTCTTTTCTTTTATTTTTTTTGAAATAAATATAATAAGAAATAAAGGATAAATAAATTATGAGAAACAATGTTATTAATTTTTTTCTTATTTAAGAAATAGTTAGCAAAAAAAAAAAAAAAAAAAAAAAAACAGAGAGACAGAGAAACATTATTGATCATGTTATTTCTTTATAATTTCTTATTTCTTTATTTTATTTGTTTATTTTAAAAGTGAATATTTTTATTCATATGGAATGTGAGAAAGATTCAAATAGAGGTTACATGAAAGTGAGCCAATTTATAGCAATATTAGAAGCGGGATAGTTAAGTATATTCTTGTTGGTTCTAATTATTTTATTAAAAAGTTATCTTCCCGTTTATCAAAATTTAAGAAATGTTTCCAAGATTACATACAAGAATATAATTTATGGTCAAAATTGACATTAATAAAAATAATTTTAGCGTATAACAAATGGAATGAACTTATATATGGAAATAAGATTTTGAGAACAAATTGTCAAACAGATGAGTGTTTTTATTTTAGACGGATTTTATCAAAAGTGTTTAAATGAATATGGTTTGTTGAAAAATATTTTTTTTCCAAATTAATCCAAATAGAAGCTTGTATCCTAGTAAAAAGTTAAGTATGAAATGAAATTTAGGAGGCGAAGTTGTTGAACCTATCTACGTAATAGATAAAAGATTTGGATGGACATTTATGAAATGGTCATTCATTGGCCCATATCATAAAATGACTTGAATACACACACACACACATACACACATATATATATATATAAAGACGGAAATCATATCTGAATGTGTGATATTTCGTATATTAACTTTTTAGTAGTTGAAAATGTACATATGTAGCACTCAAGCAACTTTGTTCCATTGGTGTACAAGTTCATCAACATTAGTAGGATTGTTTCTCAAGTAAATCCCATCATCTTTAGCAATCCAAAAGCAATTTTTGTCAAAGCACCTAGAAGCGAGCCAAGGGTGAGTTTTTTCGACCCAAAAAGATTCAAACGATACGTTAAAATTTGGCTTTGCCAGATAGCACCAAAACAACGTTGTTCCAAGAAAGTTGACCTTAAAAGTCCATTGAAATTCTTCTCCTTTGGCAACCAAATTATGGCTTCCCAAATCATCATCTTTGGACTTACAATGAACCAATAGGGTTTCATTGTTTAAGCCATTTACCACATGAATGTGCCACGTTGGGAGTGGTAGTGGAACTGCCGTGCACAGCTGGATCGATGCTGCAGCCACCAACACAACTAAAAGAACCAATGCCAAATGCTTCTTTTCTTCATAGATTGTTCCCATTTTGCTTCGGATTGAACTTTTTATAATTAAGAGTATTTTTGTTTTATATACAATTCACTCGTATGGTTTCAATTTATATATGTTAGGCTTTGAACTGATGCATGAATGGTCACATTAGTGTTTGTAATAACTTTCTTTGAATAGAGAAAAAGTAGTAATAAATACTAGGTAACCACACACATTCAATTTTTTTTTAGGATAATAAAACGGAAGTAAATAATTAATGATGTACCATGAATTCATAAAATTTATTTATATTAGCACTATATGTATTAACCCATTTGGAAATAACCAATCAAAATTAGCAAAATAATCTAATGCACCCTAAGTGACATTTATTTTGCAATAATGTTTCGGTGAGGCAGGGCAATAGGATGATCAGGTGCCCCTTCAATGAAATAAGACATTCACAATCAATATACAAAATAACTACTTGTTACTGTAACTGTTAGTCACCATTGTTCTGTCCAGACATTGTTAAACTCACTTAACATTTTCTTGTAAGTGTATCCTCTCATTTTAGATAGAGTTGTATCCTAATGTGCCAACGATAGGGAAAAACCGATTGAGACAAAAACTAAAGCAATCCTAACAATTTATGGAGTTTGTGTAAATGGTCATGCAAATGCCATCCGTAGGGGGATATAAGAAAAGGTGCCTCGAGGTCAAGCATGAAAATTTACTACAAACTAATGAGGGAGATCGTGGGATATGTTGACACATGTCTTGCTCTCCTTACTATAAACACTCTCTCCATTCAACTTGATATTTACCTACACAAACACTATCCATATGGAGACACAAGCAAAGGTGCCTCGAGGCCGATTATATGTCTCACGGTGTGAACTTTTAGGGAGAAACGTGAAAGGGAAAAATGAAGTGTCATATATCCCATTTGAAGGAACTCAAAATCCAGAGACCCTATGAGTGGAAGTGGATCGTCCAAACTCCATTAGGAAAGAACTCACACTTTCACAGTCATACTAAATAGATTATGCATTAAATCATAAATACAACATGCTTCTTGAATCAAATACAAAGGATAGAGAGGTAATACCTTTGAAGAACACTTCTTCAAGAATATCCCACGATCAGTAACGAATGCAACAAGAAAGTCGAACTCCCTCAAACAGCAACGAGTATAAACTCGATCCTCGAACAAATCCGGACACAACCACTAGATTACCTTGGTATTCTCGGTGTGAGAATCAAAGAGTGGTGGGTTTGGCTTATTTTGATTAGAGGGAAGGAGGAATACGATCGAGTAAAGGGTAGCACAATCGTGTAGAAAATGGAAGTCTATCGCATAGACTCGATGCTCGATCATTTAGTTAAGAGCACTATCGCATAATAAATTCAATATTATCATGTAGTCACTCGATAGTTAATCTAATAAGTCTTTTCTTTTAAGATTTTGAAATCCAATTTCCTTTTATCCTACAATTTCCATAAAACTGTGTAACCACCCTGATTGGTTATTGAGAAAAAGAAATTTTAATTATCATATAATTAATAAATTATAAATAAATACAATAACTAACTTATCATATTATACTTATAACCTATAATTTTAATATTTGCATCATATACAATATATAAACCATAATACTTTGTCTCTTTTATGGCATTTAAAATAAATCATATTTATATTAAATTTAATAACTATGAATCTAATTCATAAAAATTATATTTGAACCATATTCAAATATTAGTTCTTCCGATCATACAATAATGTATCACATACATTATATCAATTATTTCATATATAATTGAACTCATTTAATTATATCATATATAATTAAATCCCCTCTTGTTAATTGGAACATTCCAAACTAACCCAGAAACTGATTCTCAACTGACTAGACTCTTTAATCACATTATCCACCATCTGTTAACTATCGGGCACTCCACTAAAGTTCGACAACTACATTCTTCGCACTAGAGATATGTTTCTGTGTCCATTGGGCGATATTACCGTTTTGCCCCTGTAGTAACATCTAACTTCTTAAGTACCACTGATTCCTCTAATGAACAATAGATCATAGTTCCACTATGACTAAACCCCTCTTGGGCCAAGAGAGAGTGTGGTGCCACATTGTTCAAGCCCCGGAATTAGCTCTTAAGGGAGAAATTTATATACTTACCTCTACTTCGGGGAAGGGGTGAATTCATCTTGTATACTTGAGTTCCTAGCTCCCTAATAAGATGAATCCCCAAAATGGTAGGCTTGTTAAGTTGGCGATTTGGCCATTCTCACGCATGCAAATCAAAGGACCGCCCTCATAGGCGGGAGTTCACATCTCATTCAGGATTAAGGTCTTGTTACCATGGTAATCCTAGTTAAATGAAAGTCTCAATTATGAATTCCGTTATATAATGAGACTAAACATTTCGTAGTCCGGT
>NW_028326341.1:0-22733 GCF_027475165.1 Benincasa hispida
TCCTGATCGTCATGGGAAGGGGGCCCGCAAAGGCACACAACTCTCCCATTCGATCACCCTAGGGAGGATCCTCGAAAGGTTTGCCTTGTTATGTTACTCCTTGATCAAAATTTGAAGATAAGGGAAATATTCCATTGAGTATTTGAAGATGCGGCGGATATGCCATCAAACCTTGAAGATGAGAAGAATGTGCCATGATTTTGAACGGAGTCAGGTTGGCTAGAGTCGATCTCGCGTACAAGGCGGAGCCAGACGGACTAGAGTTTTCCTCGCATATGAGGTAGAGCTAGGTAAACCAAACTTGATCTCGTATATGAGGTGGAACCACACCCACATTTTTGGAGAGGAAGCGAAGCTACACCAATTTTGGAGAAGGGGTGAAGTTGTACCAATATTTTGGAGAGGAAACGAAACCACACCACGACTTTGAAGATGGAATGAAGCCGCGTCATCCAGTTTGGAGATGAAGTGAAACCATGGCCATACTTGAGATGAAGTGAAGCTGCGTCATTTGTTTGGAGAGGAAACGAAACCACACCACGACTTTGAAGATGGAATGAAGCCGCGTCATCCAGTTTGGAGATGAAGTGAAAACGTGTCATCAGTTCGGAGATGAAACGAAGCCACGCCACGACTTTGGAGATGAAGCGAAGTCGCGCCAACATTTTGGAGAGAAAATGAAACCGCACCACAAAACTTTGGAGATAAAGCGAAACTACGTCATGATTTTGTAGACCGAGTCATTGAAGATGGAGCCGAGCCATACACACCAACCTTAAACTTGAAGATGGAGCAGTGTCATGCACATCGACCTTTAACTTGGAATATGAACAGTGGTGGTCATGCATGCGAACATGAACTTAAAGACTGGAGAGGCATCAACGAAGTCTTTGAACTTAAAAGAAGGAGAAGCATCGATGAAGCCTTTGAACTTAAAGATGGAGAAGCACCGACGAGACCTTCGCACTATGAGTTGAGACAAAGCATCAAAAAATTCTTCGCATTTGCGTTTGAGCATCGATGAATCATTGGCAGTAGGCTTGACTTTTTGATTTTGAACTTGATCATGAAGATGAAGCATCGATGGAGCCTCTAAACTTGAAGATGGAGAGCATATAAGTTTACTTTTTAAGAGGAAGCGAAGCGCATTCCACTGTTGTGCCTTTTATTTACTGTGTTGGCTTCTTACGAGGGATGAACATCTTCAACCCAATTGTGTTGCCTCCAATAGAGATGAACATCTTTAATCTGAAGTGTCATTTTTGACGGGGTATCAACCATCAATCTGTAGTATTATACTTTAGGTAGGTTTGTACCTCTTATGATGGACTAAACTTAAATTTATTTAAAGTTGTCCATCGTACCTTTTAAAGAAAGGGATCGAATTATGACGTAGTTTAAGTTTTTTATTTTTTGTTTTTTTTTAACTGTAACCGAACTTGAAGTTCTTCAAGCTCCTAACATCCCTTCTAATGATAGGATCAAGTCATAATGTAGTTTTGAGAGATTTTTTTTTCTTTTTATGCGCGACTGAACTTAAATTTCTTTAAGTTGCGCTACGTACCTTTTATAATGAAAGGGATCAAGTTGTAACGTAGTTTATACAATTTTTTTTTTAGCGCCGTTCACATTTTAAGCTCATGCGGGCTAGGAGCATCATGCAGTTTAGGCTTTTATGATGAGGAGCTTCTTCATTTAAACTTCAAATGCTCTTATTTCAACATGGTTTTGATTATCCTCTTCATTTGTAGGATTCGTCAATATGACGAGTTTTGGCTTCACTATCAAGGAACCTTCTGTACTTATGTCAATAGAAAATTTCCTCTTCATGCGTGAAGGGACACGACTATGAATCTTTTTGTCGTTGTTTTCTTCATGGAATGACGTTGGCTTCAAGATTTCCATCCTTCCTTTACGTTGATCGCTTGTTGTCTTGAGACGATCAAAAGTAGATGCTAGAGGTTGATCTTTCTTTGATGTGGATATACTTAGCCTTTTAAAGGCTGAAGTTCGAGCAAAAGTAGTCGTTGGACATTGGTCTTCTTCTCCTACCGTGACCATACTCAATCTTTGAAAAACTGAAGATCGAGCACTTGAAGGCTTAATACGATAGAAGATAGAAGTTCTTTGCTTCATTTCTTCTGAGTCTTTGACTTCTTCAGTAGTCACATGATTGTTGTCGACTTCCACTATGCCGACAGTTTGACATGCAATAACTTCTGATACTTTCTCTGGATGATTATTGAGAAAGCTTCTTGGGAGAAATTCTGCCAAAGTTGCCGGCCGTCAGAATTGAGGGAAGTCTTTGTCTTTTTTCTTAGCATGCTTAGGCTTTCGTGTCATCTTTTTGCGTTTCTTTTTATGAGTCTTGTTTCTTCTTCTATAGCTTCGATAGGAATGCGACTCTTTTTGGCTGGAGTTTGGTTGTCTTCTCTTTCGATGAGTCACTATTATCCACCCTTCATTGTCATCTTCAAAAAGCTCATCTTTCTTTTTGGAATTTGTTGTTTGAATCTCTTGTTGGAACCGAACAACTATAGGCTCGAATTCTCCAAACTGGATCGGACTTTGTCTTTGAGCATGGGTCACAGACAGTATTGGAACATTTGAAGTCACCGCTACTGTAGCGTGATTTGTCTGAGCTACTTCATCCAAATCTAGATCAATGTTCTTTTCACGAGCCAACTTCATAATTCGTTCCTTCAGCACGAAGCACCTTTCAACTGGGTGACTAATGACCCGATGATACTTACAGTAGTTAGGATCATCTATTTTTCCTTCTTGTTTCAGTCGCTCTCATTCTGGCAGCTGAATAAGTTGCTTCTCTAGTAGTTGCTCCAATATATCTGCCACATCAGAGTTAGGGAATGGATAAACCTTCTCTTGTCGTTCTTTAAGAGTTGGACGACGCTTCTCGCCCTCATTGTGCCTTCTTTCATTTTTTTTTTTGTTTTTCTTTGGAGGAAAATTTCAGCAAGGTCACATGAACGACCATAGATTCTTTTGTGGCACTATCCGATCTTTTCAGTGCCATTGGCATCATTTTTGTATTTTCTCCCTTCAGAGACTAGGAAATCTTTAATTCACCTATTGGCAATGTTCAGCTCCATATCATGAGCGCGTGTTGCCAGCTCCTCAAACGTACAAGGTTTTATCCCTTGTAGGATGTAGAGAAGTTCCTAGTGCGTACCCTGCGTGCATATTTCCACAGTAGACAACTCGGTGAGTCGATCTTTGCAATCCAGACTTAGAGCTCTCCATCGATTGATGTAGTCGACGACTGGTTCCCCTTTCCGTTGTTTGGAGTTTGTCAGCTCCATCATGCTGACGGTGCGTCTGGTGCTGTAGAAGCGATTCAAGAATTCTCTTTCAAGTTGCTCCCAGCTGTCAATCACCTCAGGCTCTAAGTCTGTGTACCAGTCAAAAGCGTTCCCTTTGAGGGTTCTGATGAACTGTTTGACCAGTAGATCTCCTCTTGTTCCCGCATTTTCGCATGTTTCTACGAAGTGGGCGATGTGTTGCTTTGGGTTGCCCTTTCCATCGAATTGTTGGAACTTTGGGGGTTGATATCTAGTAGGCATTCTCAGGTTGTCGATCCTCTGAGTGTATGGCTTGGAATACATGAAGAAGGTTTGGGTCGGCCCTCCATATTAAGCTCTTATGGAGGTCATGATCATGTCTTTTAGTTGTTGGACCGACAAAAAGACCACTGAGGCTGACTGTTGCGATTGACTTTCTTGTAGCACAGTCTTCCCCTTGTCGATTATTTTCATCGTGGGTGCTAGGCTTGATTGAGTAGCCTCTCGAGACTGCATTTGTTCCTTCAGGGCAGCGATCTCATGGTTTCGCTCCTCGACGGCTTTCATCAGAAAGTTAATCTTCCTTTCCATTTTAGCCATGGCCGCTTCCGCCGTCACATTCGCCATCATGACAAAAATCACATCTGACAGTGAATTTCTTTCTGGTCCGTCGGGCGCGAAAGTAGAGTTGTCGAACAAGGGGTTTTCCTTGATGAAAACCCCACTTTGTGGGGATTCCATCATTTGTTTCAAGATGTCGTGGGTGATAAGGGAGCTCTTCTCTTGCTCTTGCGTGATTTCTTTTGAACGGCCGCAAGTGACCGGTCCCTTGTATGAACCGTTTGCGGAGGAAGCTTTGGATGCCATCTTCTTAGGAGATTTGGATGCCACCTTCTTAGGCGCCATTTGGCTTGTTTGAATGCTGAGAAAGAGATGAGAGGTAGAGATGTCCCACTGGACATGCCAATTTGTTCACACGAGGTTTCCGGAGAAACATGTTTCGTGAAGTTGAACTTGAGTTGGTGTTGATGTTGGAGCTAATTTGATGTGATGTGGTTCGATCTCTAATATTTTATCCTCTGATTCTCTCTCAGTTGGGTGAATATGCTTGACTTGGAGAAGGGAAGTACCGAACGTCCTTGAAGTAGAAGTCTTGGAAGTTTGAAGTAGAAGTCTTGGAAGAGTATTTGTGTCTTCAAATGTCTTCTGCCTTATAGGAGTGCAGCTTTAGGAGTCTTGGAAGCTTGAAGTAGAAGTCTTGGAAGAGTATTTGTGTCTTCAAAGATCTTCTGCCTTATAGGAGTGCAGCTTCAGGAGTCTTGGAAGCTTGAAGTAGAAGTCTTGGAAGAGTATTTGTGTCTTCAAAGGTCTTCTGCCTTATAGGAGTGCAGCTTCAAGAGTCTTGGAAGCTTCAAGAGTCTTCAGGAGTCTTCTGCTTGTTAGCAAATTCTCTCTAGGTCTTCTGAGTGTAGAAAATGCTGTCTTTACAAATGAAGAGAACTTCTCTATTTATAGAGTTCTCAGGTGGGTTTGGTTGGTCCATGGGCCTGGCCCTTGGGCCCAATTAGTTGGTTTTGGGCTTGATCTGGAATTTGGGTTCAATTCAACTTTTTTTGTAGTTTGGACTTTAAGCCCAAATACTAATATCAAATTGGACCAATTTAATCTCATCTGATTCATCCACATGACGTCATCGAAATTTGTCTTCAATTCAATTCGGGACATGTGTCAACTTCTAATTGGACCCAAAGTCAATGATTTAGAAATTCGTCGTTAATTTAGCAAACGACTTGGTAACTTGTGATTGGTCCAAAATTTCTCATTCAACACTTCCCAACTAACAGCAAAATATCACAATCTATTTGTGATGGACTGTGATAAACAATGATAGACTACTATCTGTGTCTATTTGTGTTTACACGTATAATAGTCTATCGCGGTCTATTTCGATTTATCACGAATAGATTTTGATATTTTGCTATTATTTGTAAATATTTTGATTTATTTTTCTATATTTGAAAGCAACCCTTAAAATTTTATAAATTGAAAATGAATATGATTTAAATCTAATTGGATAAATTAAATTTTTTTTTCATTGACATGATGAGTCATTTTGGTTCAATAGTGAAAATAATTATTGAAAATATACATTGACATCTATTAAAGAACTAGAAGATTCTTCCATCTAATAAATTGTCATGGTATCGTGCTCTCAAGAGATTAATTATCAAACTCTCACTAGCTAAAATTGAAATTGAACATTTCCTACTTTTAGAATAGATTCATGATTTTATGATTTTTGTTGGTGCATTCAATTGATGGTCACATATATACTTATTATTTTGTTTTGATAATATTAGTGAGTTGCATTATCTCATTGATAATTGTTTGGGATAAGTGTTGAACATTATATAGCTTATGTTCAAATAGCAAAATTTCTAGATCTATACGAGATCATGTTATTGTGTATGTTCAACCAATGACTAATGAGCTTATGGTCATAAGCGAAATAGATTTCATCAAGATATACAATAAATGTTTATTTGTTTCACAACAACAATTAAGATGATGGAGTAATTAAAATCTATGTTGAAATTGATTTTGCATCAATTAATACTTTTAATCCCTGATGGGTGTATTTACTACACAATTTAATTGTTATTAATGAGACAAAATTTTCAACATTAGGGGGAGGAATTAAGGAAAAGTTGGAAAAATAGAATTGAATAAAAATACATAAGTATTGTTTCATTTTGATCATCATACAAACTACTTTGAACCAAAAGTTTAAAAGACAATTCATTTGTAAAATATTGCAAATCAATGCTAGATGTATTTACAGAACATTTACAGTTGTAAAAAAATGACCAAGTTATATCCCAATACAACAAGTTGTCAATACTAATGAGTCTACAACATAACTGAAGCGTGATAGACAAATCAACTTCAAAGATAAAGATCATCGAAAAAGAAGTAGTTAATCAATGACTCAGTTAAGAATATGGATATTCTAAAAAAAATGCTAAATATGAGCACTTATAAGAATCTTGAAGTAAATGAGGATAATAAAGAGATCATGATAAATTATATGTCATGACAAGAAATAGATGAAACTATGCTTAAATAAGTTGACAACATTTTTGCATATAATGTTGCTCATTGAGTATTATATACTCTGATATATTGAAAAAAGTCGCAGCATAGAAACAATTGAATTATGTGGAAAGAAACAATCAATAGAAATAATTCATTTCTAAATCGTGAAAACTAGTAGTTCAGGCATTAGAGAATGTAAAATATGTATGATACAAATGAGTATTTGTAAGAAAGACATAGAATGAGATCATAATATATAAAACGAGACAAGTTCCACAATAATTCTCGCAAAGAACTAGTATTGATTATGAGGAGACATATTGATGAAGGTGCTACCCTACAACAACATTTGAGAAGTTAACGCATAACATTTGCACGTGACAATCAAGAGTTATCAAGTGATGCTTTTATGAGGGGGAGTAAATGTGTTGCACTCTTTTTTCATTGACTATGGTTTTTATCCACTGGGTTTTTCTAGCAAAGTTTTTAATGAGACAGTTGTTAAAATATATAAATAATATATATTTTTTTCCTTTCCTAGGATTTTTTTTCCATTTGGCTTTTTCTAGTAAGGTTTTAATAAGACATATATTCTATATACAATGGACATCTAAATGGGGAGTATTATGAATATTCTAAATTATATTTGAATATTACTAATATTAAATGTCCATAACATCCTTAGGTTACAAATTCATTCATAAACCTCTCCATTAATCTTCATAACTTTCTTGTCCCCTCTTTATATTTAGTTTGTAACGATTATTCTTACAACCCTATAAATAGAGGTTGTAGAGATCATTGTATAGAGACCACAATAGACATAATACATATGTTTTCTCTTTCTTTCTTCCTTCCATTATCTATCTTTCTCTTGTGTTCTTGTTCATTCTTCTTTTCTCTCTATTTTATAAAATATTTTACTGCATCTTCGATTTATTCCATTTTTTTTTTATAAAAGATGATTATTCCATTTTAGTCTATGTATTTTAAGGAAAAAATACATTTTTTATCCCTAGATTTTAAGCTTAGTTTACACGTTACATTTAGTTTATAGATTTTAGAATGTGACACACTTCTAGTTTTTAAATTTTTGTTTGATTTCAATTTAGTCCTTAAATATGAAAATGTTACAATTTTAATTATTTTTTAAATTTGAATTTTATTGCAATTTGGATCTAAGAGATTTAAGATTTACACTTTTAATCTCAATTTTTCATCAATTACTTACTTTTGGTTTTTAATGTTAATATCTATTAATTAATTTATAAAATTAAAATAATTTATAATTAATTAAATTTTACTATTTTTCATCACTACTAAAATTAGTTTTAAAATTTCACTTCACAATCATTTGAAGAGGCACTTGCAAGAATAAAATAAAACATTCTTAAATTTACAAATTAAGCAATGATTTTTCAAAATTTGCAAATATAACAAAAAAAAAAAAAAAAAAAGAGCAGATTTTACCCTTATTGGTGTATCAACATGTATCCAACAATATATAAGATATACTTTATAATTGGTATATCAGTTGACTAATATACCAAACATAAATATATAAGTTATACAACAGATATAATAAATTTATCATTCATAAATCGTATTTATCAGTCAAGAAGTGCTGGCTTAATTAATATTTATTCATGGACTTAATTAATTTCAATCCTTATCTGTTTTTTGTAGAATATTATTTTTTTAGTGCATCAAAATGAGGTTATAATGGTTCAATAAGTGTCTAACTATAACTACTAATGCACTATACTTAAGAATATATTTAAATCATGAGTGATATACTATTGATACAATAAAATGTACAAGTAATGAATTTTTAATGACCACTGATATATTATTGATACATCTATGTTACAATCTAAATAAAATTTGAATAAGTACTGATACACCAAATGCTCAATTTTGTATTTTTAGCTCATTATGATACACCATTGACATACTAATGATCTCCTTACAATTCATTTTGAATTAGTACAAATATACAATTGAAATATCAATGTTAAATTTTAGAAAATTATTTTAAATGACAAAATTGCTAAAAAATCTACAAATAATAGCAAAATATCACAGTCTATTTATGATAGACCAAGATAGATTGGGATAGACTACTATCTATATTTATCATGACACAAATAGACATATATAGTAAGTCTATTATGAGTTATCGCGATCTATCGCAGATAGACAATAAAATTTTGCTATATTTGTAAATATTTTGGTTCATTTTCTTACATTTGAAAACAACACATTTAAGTATTATTCTAAATGATATACTTCATATTTAGTATATTGATAATATCTTTGATATGTTTTTTTTTCTACCTAAATCAGATATATCAATCAATTAATATACAAAATATAAAATATTTGTTATACAATTGATATACCAAATTAAATATAACTTATACACCATTAAAATCATATAAAAATTTTGTAAATAAAATAGATTAACTAATATAACTTATTTTTGGTATATCACTTGATAAAATTAATGCATTTAATACGTACCATCAATATAAACAATTGAACTAATTGAATGAAAATAATGTTGGGGTTGATGCCCTAAGTCTCGTGGTTGTAGTTTGTAATTGTAATATACAAACAATTTATTTATTTAATAAAATAAGTAGTATTTTATTTGATATTTTTTAGTATTAACCCACGAAACAAATAAACTAAGATACAAGGTTGTCTTCTGTAACTTAAACATGCATGTGGAGACAAACTAAACGGTCTGTAGTAGATGGATAAGGTAGAGTACCTTATCTGTTTTGTAGATGTTACAATTGTTGTAAGTGCACAAATGATTTGATCTTGAACATTCATGTGAAGATATAAGAGCGAGAATATTCTATACAAAGAGTTTTTATGAGATCAGACCACAAAATGACTAGTCTCACTATATAACACCATCGATAGAAGAGACTTATATTTCACCAAGATGACAAGAGTGACCTGACTTGAATCCTGAGTAAGTTGTGATCTCTTGCCTATAGAGACAGTCCTTTGATCTTCATGGCTGAGACTGGCCGGTGTCGCCGACTCAATATACCTATCATTTTGGAGACTCATCTGATTGGCGAGTTGAGAATGCAGCTACACAAGAAGGAATTCATTCATTCTCTATAGTTAGAGAAAGTAGAGAAATTGCTCCCTTAAGGGCTGATTCTGGGGACAATGTGGTACTACACCCTCTCTTGGCTCGAGAGAGGTCTGTTCATAACTGGACTATAGTTTATTGTTCATTAAAAAGACCAATGGTACTTAAAGATTTAGATGTAACTACAAGGACAAAACAAAATTTTGGCCCAACTATACTTATGAGAAATTTGTGAAGGGTCAACGCCCCGTTGATTGGTTATATCCAATGGACACAAAAATATATCTATAGTGCGAAGAGTGTAGCTGTCGGTCTTTATTGGATTGACCGACAATTAATGAAGTTGGGTAATTTAATTAAATATTTTAATTAAATATCCAAATACCATTGGAGCTTCAATCTATAGGTCCATAAGGTCCCTTCGATAGCTCAACTGAAATTATTGAGAATCAAATTAATTTTGGGTTAATTTGAATTGTTCAAATTAATTGAGGGAATTAATTATATATGATATAATTAATATGAATTGATTATATGATATAATTAATATAATGTATTTGATACGTTATAATATAAAGTTTAATTTGAGAGGAAATAAGTATTTGAATATGATTCAAATATTAATTAAATGAAATGGATTCATATAAAAACTATAAGTTAAATTTAATATGAATTTGATTTATATTAAATAACCATAGGTTTATTGAGAGAATTTTAAACTATAGGTTATATGTTATATTAAGATATAACTAGTATAATGTATATTATGATAAGTTAGTTATCATATAATTATATTATGTTAAATTAATTTAAAAAAGGTTATTTTTTATTATTAATTTTTGAATTAATTTAAAAAGAAAGTTATGAAAATAACTTCCCTTTAATTTTCTCAATTAAAATCATGGATGTGAAGCGGTTTTCAATTAGTGGTCTTTTTCCCTAAACATAGAAGACCTGTGTTTTATCTCCTACAACTTCCAAAATCAACATTTGAGCAAAAGCTTCCTCTAAAAAAAAAACCTCTATCCCTTTCCCAAAAATTAATCACAAAGCCCATAAACTCTTGTGGATTCTCACCCCAAACGAGAATACAGAGGTTTCCGATTGGTGCTGTCCATTTCTAGGCTTTCGTTATTTTTGGTGCAATACGAAGGAGAAGAATTATGAAGAACTTTGTGACTTCAAGGGTAAGTTTTCTTTAAAAACCATAATTTCCTCCCCATTCTCTTTTCTTTAAGAATGTTGTTTTTGTTGAATGCACAACGTTTTTCATCTCTATAATTTTATGTTTATGTGAAAAATTAAATTTGGATCCAATCTCACTTCCGCATAATTTTCACAAAACTTCAATTGGTATAAGAGCGGACGATTTTGATTCCCAAATTTTAATTTTTCGGAATTAAAATTCAGAGTTATGGTGAGTTCTTTTTAATTACTAAATTTATGTGATGAATGTGGGGTTTTCACATTATGGATGTTTTTAGGATTGGCTTTAATTTTTTTGGCTATTTATTTTTACAATTTCGGTATGTAAGGGTCCGTTGTTTTTGGGCGATAATTGCAATCAAGTCTGTAACTTCATAGTTTGGATCGTTCGTATCTTGTTCCGGCAAAGATCTGGAGGAGATGGGACCAAAATTGGAGTTTCTTTTGGAGTAGATAGCTATCGATCTGTACAGTTCCGTGACACTGTACCCTAGCGTCGTGGCGCTCCAACGTGGTGATGGAAAGATGTTTCTGTAGTGTTGCGATGCTATAAGACACGAAGGAGTGCACGTTTTGGCCAGTTCACTTGCGGTTTGCGTGGTTGGTCCGGTTCGCCAGTGGTTCGAGGTGTTAATTCGGTCCAGGTGGTCCAACAATAGTTTTCTTTGTATTTTCTATTTATTAATGTAATAATTAGTTTTTTAATTAATTAAATTAATATAAATATTATATTAATTTAATTAATTGTTAGAAAGCCAATCAGATCCAAAATGTATTTGTTTGTTTATTTTAAATTATGCATTGGATGTATGAATTAATTTTATAATATATGTTATATAGAGAAAATACCACTATAGATTATGCATTATTCATGCATCATGTATATTATAAATGTTATAATATAGTTGCATGATTTATTTAATAGCATGCACATGCATCATATAATATAAGAGTTATAATATATGAATGCATGCATTAATAACATTACCATGTATCATTTATATTATAATGATTATGATATATAGTTTGTATGTATGAATGAATGTTGTTAATTATTTCATTACTTTATTATATACATGTTATGTATGTTAAGTAATAAAATGAGATTGCATGAAACATGACACTACTTTAGGTAATTTATAAATGTTATATTTTTCTTTCCAAAGTATGCCATTTAGATGCAATCTTAGGTTTTAATTTATTTCATTTATTTTTTTAATAATCGTTATAAATAAATGAAATTAGAAATTAAAATTTATAATAAAGAATTGCATGCTCACATAGGTTAAAAATCATTTTTTAAATAGTTTAAAATATGATTTTAGACCTATGATCACATTATTTCTTATAAGATTAGAAATATGTTTGATCTTTTAATCAGTTTAATAGGATTAAATTGGTTAATATTAAAATATTAAATTTGTAACAAATCTATCTATAAGGGACCTTTGTCTAAGGTTAGTTTTGTCTAGGCTGGGATATTTAAGCTGACCGAAATGGAACACCCCTACTTGGAAACTAACTGGGAAGATGAATTAGATAGATTTGTTACAAGCATGCAATGATTGTTTAAAGTCAATTAAAACATTTAATAAATAATAATCATTGTTGTTTAACATGGGCAAAGTAAACAATCACTTAGTAAAAATAAATTAGCTGTATTTTTCTAAGTTAATTAACCTTAGGTAAAACACTCAGTGGGAGGAAAATGAGATATATGATTCTTCATTTTTCCTATCATGTTTCTCAGTTCACACCATTAGACCTATAATTGGTCTCAAGGAACCTTTGCTTTTGTCCCCCTACAAATGGTGTTTGTATAGGTCAATAACAAAGTGAATGGAGAGAGTGTTTATAGTAAGTGAGAGCAGGGCATGTGTCAACACATCCCACAGTCTCTCTCATTAGTTTATAGTAAACTTTCACGCTCGACCTCGAGGCATCTTTATGTTAGATTTTATATCCTAAAACTCGTGATTTTTAAATAATAAACTTATCATGTTATCAATAAAGATGTTATTGAGGCTCAATCAATAAAGTTGTTATTGAATGTATGAATTACTCATTTCGTTTTAGAAAGAACTTAAATCAAATACATTATAATAATTATATCATATATAATTAAATTAAGTTAATTATATCACATTTAGTTAATTCCCTCAATTAATTTGAACAATTCAAATTATTCCAAAATTGATTCTCATTTAATCCCTGTTGAGCTACAGAGAGGACCTCATGGATCTGTAGATTGAAGCTCCAATGATACTTGAATAATTAATTAAACTCTTTAATTAATTTATTCAACATCCATTAACTGTTGGACAATCTACTAAAGACCGATAACTGCACTATTCACACTACAGATATATTTATGTTTCCATTGGATATAGCAAGTCAATAGTGCGATGACTCTTCAAAAATTGCTCGTAAGTATAACTAGGCCAAAATTACCGTTTCGCTCCTGTAGTTACATCTAATTTCTTAAGTATCACAAATCCCTCTAATGAACAATAAATCATAGTCCAACTATGACTAAACCTCTCTCAGGCCAGGAGAGAGTGTGGTGCCATATTGTTCAAACCTCGAAATCAGTCCTTGAGAGAGCAATTTATTTACTTTCCTCGACCTCGGGGAAGAAGTGAATTCCATCTTGTGTAGTTGTGTTCCCAGCTTCCCAATCAGATGAATCCCTAAAATGGTAGGTCTGTTGAGTCGGTGATCTGGCCATTCTCACCCATACAAATAAAAGGACCGTCCTCATAGGTAGGAGTTCATAACTCACTCAGGATTCAGGTCATGTTACCTGTAGTCATCCTGGTGAAATGTAAGTCTTTACCATGAACGATGTTATATAATAAGACTAGAGACTAGTCATTTCATGGTCCGGTCTTATACAAATTCCTTTGTATAGAATACCCCCGCTCACATGACTCCACATGAATGATCAGGATCAGATCATTTGTAGCACTTTACAATAATTGTAATATCTACAAAGCGGATCGTACTCATAGTATCACTAGGATAAGGTATACAACAATTGTAACATCTACAAAGTGAGTCATACTCGTAGTGTTACCAGGATAAGGTATCAGACCTTATCCATCTATTATAGACCATTTAGGTTATCACTTAAACATGACCCACATGTATGTCTCTACATACATGTTTAAGCTATAGAAGATAACCTTGGATGTTAGTTTATTGGTTTGTGGAATGCTACTAAATGTCAAATAAAAAAACTCACATTTTATTAAATAAATAAAATACTTGACAATACAGTTACAAACTACAGGACCCTACGAGATTTAGGGAATCAACTCCAATGATCTTCCACTTGTCCTAAAGCTAGTGGAGTGTACAATATACAAGTCACACTTGTTGGATTTTATGTCCTAAAACTCGTAGTTTGTAAATTAATAAACATATTCTGTTTTGTTTTTCGATAAAGTTGTTATTGAAATAGTAATCTTGAATCCAGTAAACTAAGGTCCTGAGGCTATTTAATGTAGTTTGAACTTTATGTAGTGACATAAATGTGGATCAAGTTCAAATATATAGCCAAAATGGTATATAATATATGAATAAGGTTGGGCGCCTTATTCTGGGGACACTATAAATGCGGTCCACTTTGTAGTTAGTACAAACGATGTGATCTTGAATCGTTCATATAGAGATATGTGAGTGGGGCATCCTATGCAATGAGTTTGCATAAGACTAAACCATGAAATAGTCACTTTTTATGTTCTAAATGCCGTTTTATGTATAAAACTGACTATTTCATTAATTGATGACCTAGGTAACTTAATCTTAATCCTGAGCTAACTATGAACTCCTGTTCACTCGGAATTATCCTTAGATCTGCATAGGTGAGGGAAGCTCATCATCGCTGGCCCAATAAGCCTCCCATTTCAGGGGTAAGATCGGGTAGATAGCTGGGAACATAGGGTACAAGACGGAATTCATTCCTACCCATTATAGGGATAATAGATAGTTGTTCCCTTTAGTACTGAATCCAGGTCTTGAACAAGGGGCCTCACCCTCTCCTTGGCTTGAGAGGGATTCAGTTTATAGGTTGGACCTTAAACCAATTGTTCATTAGAGGATTAGTGGAACTTAAGGAACAAGATGTAGTCTTGGGGGTAAAACGGTTTTTATGACCTAGCCGAGATTACGAACAACCTGTGAAGAATTAGCTTACTAATCATGGTTATATCAAATGGACACAAGTATATCTACAATGAGAGGAATGCAATTACGAGACTATAGTGGAATGACCCGTTAGTTAACGAACGTTGATTGGCTCCGTCTAAAAGAGTTTTAGCCAGCTAATCTCAGATCGTTGGAACTCATGATCTATAGGTCCATTAGGTTCCCCTACTAGCTCATATGGAATAAACTTAGAACAGTATGATAGAATAATTCAAATTGTTCGAATTAGGTGAAGAGAGAGAAACCGACAAGTATATGTGATATAGTAGTCGGTTTTCAGTTTAGAGATACAACTTTAATATTTAAATGTGATTTAAATATCAAGAATATGAATACGTTCATATTCGGAAGCTCGAAAATAATGGAAATGGTCAAAGATGTAAAAAGTCAAAGAGTTGACTTTTGACTTTGAAAAGTCAAACTTTGACCGACCTTATATTCAAATGTGATTTGAATTTCGAGAAAATGAATGCGGATTCATGCTCGAGAGGTCAAAATTAGTCAACACGGAAAAAATCATAAAAAATCAAAACGTTGACTTTTTGGTCAAAGTTTGACTTTGACCAAATGACTATTTTGCCCTTTGACTAAAGTTAGTGGGAAAATCTAAACTTTTGTTGGATAACTCCACTAACAAAATAGTGGGCTAGGTGTTGGCTTATAGTGGAGACATTAAGCCCACTAAGATAGTAGATTATAGGTGTTGGGTTTTTATGGATTTGTTTCATGCAAATGTTGCATGGTTTTTTTTCTATAAAATGGGCTTTTGAATTTGTATTAAAGACTTTTGCCATTTTTTGCAAGAAGTTAGTTTTCAAAATTGGGCTGAAAAATTAAAAAACCCTAACCCAAAATTCCATCTTCTTTTCCATCTCTTTCTCTCTCTTGGTTTCTTCATCCACCGGGACCCACAACCCGGTTCTGAGTCCAAAGGATAGTAGGTCAACTCTAGTGGTGGTTCAAAAGAGTTCGGGTCGAGATTTAGCGAGGAAAGGCTTTTTTCGGGAGCTTCAAAGGTAAGCTAATTAACTGTTTTTCCTTCAAATTGCATGCTCATTTCTTTTTAATTAAAAGAAATTAGAGTGTAATTAGGTCATTTTTCTTCTGCATATGTCTCGTGTTCCATCAACACGAATATATAAGTACACAAAACAATAAACTAGGACATAAAATGCACCCAATACAAAAGCTCCCACTTACCCCGTACTATATCTGGCCTGTCCCATAAACCCATACTCTGTAGGTGACCCTCAAATACCTTAGCTGTGAGGGCCCTTGGGTCAGCAACATTATGCTCCGAAGCTATTTGTGTGACAATCAAGTCCCTTTGATGCACAATCTCTTAAATGAGATGATACTTTCACTCTATGTGCTTCTCACATTTGTGACTTTGAGGCTCTTGGAAATTAGCCACAACATCACTATTATCACAATAAAGGGTGATGGACTTTGACATGTCTGGAACTACTTCCAAATCAGTCAGGAATTTCTTAAGCCATATAGCTTCCTTAATAGCTTCACAAGCCACTACGTACTCAGCCTCCATGGTGGAGTCAACAATGCACCCCTACTTGGTGCTCCTTTAAACTACTGCCCCTCCGTTGAGAGTGAACACTGATCCTGATGTGGATTTCTTAGAATCCTTATCAGTCTGTAAATCAGAGTTCATATATCCATTAAGGAACAAATCTTTAGAACCATACACAAACATGTAGTTCCTCGTTCTCTGTAGTTACTTGAGGATGTTTTTAACGACAGTCGAGTAATTGAATCTTGGATTAGACTGATATCTATTGACTATCCTCGTCACATAGCAGATGTCAGGTCTAGTAGATAACGTCGCATACATCAGACTACCAACAACTGAGGCATAGGGGATCCATCTCATTTCCTCAACTTCTTGAGGTATCTTAGGATACTGATCCTTAGACAATATAACTTCATGCAGACAGTAAACCTCTCTTAGAGTAGTACATCAAAAACTTGACAAGCATTTTATCAATATACGATGCTTGAGACAGAGCTAGGATTTTGTTCTTTCGATCTCTAAAGATCTGAATGCCCAGAACAAATGGTCTCCTTTGAAGGATCTCTTGTCGAAGAGCATCCATGAGCACATTCGGATCTTTCCTACTTCACCGTGACCGAAATACAACATATACATTCTAACATACAGTTATGCAAATAAACAGTAATTAACGGCATGCGTTGAATACTAAAATATAAGGGAAAGAGTTCTCATACCAGTTGAAGACACTCTTCAAGCTTTGGAACTCAGACGTAGCAGAAGAACCTCCACCCGTACTCTATCGCCCAGCAAATGCATCGACTGCAGCATCACGATTAACCACGAACAAGTGAACGCAGTGGGGACGACACCACCAAAATGGAACCCTTGGTATTCTCGGAGTGAGAACCCGAAGTGTGGTCTTTAGTGAGTTTGGTAGAGGTTGGAGAATGAACTAATCGTATAGACGATAAGCAAGTGGAAGAGAAAAGGAAGCTACTGTATAGCTAAGTGCTTATCGTTTAGAAGAAGTAATACGATTGTGTAAGTTTTACTAAGCGATCGTTTAGAAGAAGGTAGATGATCGTTTAGCAAACACGACACACTATGCGATCGTTTAGGAAAGCTAAGCGATCGTTTAAGGACTAACATGCGATTGTTTAGGCATGAGGTGTGTGATCGTTTAGGCACTCAACGACTATCGTATAGGCTCTCGACTTATGCGATCGTTTACGTTTCCACACCGATGCCAAATTTTCGAACTTTTGCAAAATGAAACAAATTTTCATTTTATTCTTCAATTACAATAACCGACTTCAGATTCTCCCACTAACGCACGTCCGAGAGAAGATCATATAATTAACCAATTTAATAATTAATGAATATAATCATATCATATTATTACCGTATAGTTTGATATCACATATCTACTATAGTAATTTCTCTTCTACTTGATATAAATCATATTTATATCTAATTTCCTCCAAAATAATGTATCTCATACATTTAGTCAATTATATCATATATAATCGAACTCCCTTTTGTCAATTTGAACATTTCAAGCTGACCCAAACACTGATTCTCGACTTTATCCAAGCTACCCAGGGGACCTAATAGACCTATGGCTCGATGCTCCAACGGTCCGTGAATAGCTGACTAAACTCTTTAGCCACGAGATCCACCATCCGTTAATTGTCAGGCATTCCACTAAAGACCAACAGTTGAACTCTTCTTACCACAGATATATTTCTGTGTCCATAAGATATAACCAATCATGAGTACAATGACCCTTCACAGATGCTTGTAAGTACAGTTGGGCCAAATTATCGTTTTTCCCATGTAGTTACATCTCACTTCTTAAGTACCACTGATTCCTCTAATGAACAATACAACATAGTCCAACTATGTGTGAACACCTCTCGGGCCAAGAGAGGTTGTGTGGTGCCACATTGTTCAAGCCTTGGAATCAACCCTTAAGGGAGCTGTCTATCTAATTACCCCTGCTTCGGGGAAGGAGTGAATTCCATCTTATGTAGCTGAGTTCCTAGCTCTCAAATCAGGCGAATCCCCAAAATGGTAGGTTTGAATCGGCGACCTTGCCACTCACACCCATACAAATCAAAGGTCCACCCTCAATGGTAGGAGTTCCCAACTCACTCAGGATTGAGGTCATGTTACCTATGATCATCCTAGTGAAGTGAAGTCTTTGTCATGAACGGTGTCGAGACATTAACACTTCATGGTCAGGTCTTACACAAACTCTTTCTATGGGACTCCCCCACTCGCATGTCCCCAATACGAATGACCTAGATCAGACCATCTGTGATAAGTCACAACACTTGTGACCATTCCACAAATCGGGCCGCATCCGTAGCGTTACTAGGATAAGGTTTCCTTCCTATATCCATATACTACAGACCATTTTGGTTATCAATCAAGACATGATCTACTTGTATGTCACCACATACATGCTTAAGTTACATACAGATAACTAGGGGTTTTATATTTATTGGTTTATGGTAAAGCAAATAAAACATGCAACTGAGCAAAATACAAGATGTGAAGTAAAATATCATATATTATACAACATAAGCATATGTACAAACTGTTTACAAACTACAGGAGTCGAGACTTTAGGGTATCAACCCCAACAATCTCCCACTTGTTCTAAAGCGAAGTGGGGTGTACAAAAAACTAGTACAAAACAATAAACTAGGGCATAAAAGCCCAATACAAGAAAATTTTCCACTTGCCCTAGTCTAGCCGTGGGCGATCCTATAGACCTATGATCCGTAGGTGACCCTCAAACACCGTAGCCGTGAGAGCCTTCATAAACGAGTCAGCAACATTGTGCTCCGAAGAGATCTTCATGATGATCTCATCCCCTCGATGCACTATCTCGCAGATCATATGATACTTCCGCTCTATGTGTTTACCATGCCTGTGACTCCTTAACTCTTTGGAGTTCGCCACTGCCCCACTATTATCACAATATAGGGTAATGGGCATAGACATATCTGGAACAACTTCCAGTTCTGTCAAGAACTTCCTGAGCTAGATGGCCTCCTTAGTAGCTTCACAAGCCGCTACGTACTCCGCCTCCATAGTGGAGTCGGTGATGCACCCCTGCTTAATGCTTCGCAACACTACAGCTCCTCTGTTAAGAGTAAAGACTGACCCTGATGTGGACTTGTGAGAGTCTTTATCAGCTTGAAAGTCAGAATTCATGTATCTTGTAAGGATCAAAACCCTAGAACCATACACGAGCATGTAGTCCCTCATTCTCCGAAGATACTTGAGGATGTTTTTCACTGCGGTCTAGTGACCCTGGCCTGGGTTAGACTTATACCTACTGATTATGCTCACAGCTTAGCAGATGTCTAGACGAGTACAAAGCATCGCGTACATCAAACTGCCAACGAAAGATGCATATGGGACTCATCTCATCTCCTCAACCTCTTGAGGCGTCTTAGGACCCATGTCCTTAGACAAAGTGACTCCATGCCTGAACGACAGTAGACCCCTCTTGGATTCTTGGATCGAGTACTTGAGCAACATTTTGTCAATGTACGATGCCTAAGACATTGTTAGCACTTTGTTCTTACGATCCTGAAAGATCCGTATACCAAGAACAAATTGAGCCTCTCCCAAATATTTCATTTGAAATTGGCTCGCTAGCCAATTCTTAACTGCAATCAGTAGACCTACATTATTCCCAATGAGTAGTATATCGTATACGTACAACACTAAGAAGACTACTGAAGCGTTGATGATCTTCTTGTAGACACAAGGTTCATCAACGTTTTGGTCAAAGCCATACGACTTGATTGTAGTATCAAACCATATGTTCCAAGACCGAGGTGTCTGTTTCAATCAATAAATGGATCGATTCAGTTTGTAAACCTTTTTCTCTTGATCTTGGGCTATGAATCCCTCGAGTTGCACCATGTAAATGGTCTTCTCAAGACTACCATTCAAAAAGGCCGTCTTTACGTCCATTTGTCAAATCTCATAATTATAATAAGCTGCAATGGACAGGAGGATGCGGATCGACTTTAACATGGAAATAGGCAAGAATGTCTCCTTATAGTCGACTCCCTCTACCTGGGTATAACCCTTTGCCACACGTCGAACCTTGAAGGTCTGTACCTTCCCATCAGCACCCTGTTTGCGCTTGTAGATCCATTTACAACCTATAGGTCTTACCCCATCAGGCTAATCTACAAGATCCCATACTTAGTTGAAGTACATCGACTCCATCTCGAGATCCATGGCCTTGACCTATTCATCCCGGTCAACATTCTCCATTGCCTTCTGATAAGACAACAGATCCTCAACGTTGCCATCTGCTAACATAGCAAGGATTTCCATGAAACCAAATAGAAAATGGGGGGTTCGCAACCCTCCCACTACGTCGTGGTTCCCTCAACTCTTGAGGTGGAACCGACCTATTAGATGAACTCCCATAAACAACTCTTGCTGATGTAGCAGGCTCTTCAATAACTCTTGTTGAAGTTTCAGTAGTTTCATTGGAAAGCTCATGCAACACGACTTTACTTTGTGGACTGTGCTCCCTTATATGATCCTCCTCAAGAAAAGTAGCGTTCGTTGAAACAAACACCCTATTTTCCATCGGATCATAAAAATAACCCCCTCGTGTACCTTTGGGGTAGCCTACAAAGAGACATAAGCTCAACCGTGGTTTCAACTTCTTGGGATTAGCCTCAAGCACGTGTGCAGGGCAACCCCAAATGCGAAAGTGACGTAAACTCATTTTACGCCCGTTCCACAACTCCAAAGGTGTTCTCACAACACTCTTGGAGTGAACACAGTTGAGTATGTATACAGTAGTGTCTACTATGAAACCCCAAAACGAGTTCGGTAAGGAAGCGTAACTCATCATCGAGCGAACCATGTCCAACAAGGTCCTATTTCTTCTCTCCACTACACCATTTTGCTGAAGTGTACCCAGCGCTGAGAGTTGGTAAACGATTCCATGTTCTATCAAACAGTCCTGGAATGCCAAGTCCAAAAACTCCCCACCACGATCCGATCAAAGTGTTTTAATCCGTCTATCCAATGCGTTTTCAACTTCAGTCTTGAACTCTTTGAACTTTTCAAAGGATTTAGACTTCTGTTGCATAAGATAAACATACCCGTACCTGGAGTAATCATCAGTAAAACTGATAAAATACTCGTAGCCACCTTGGGCTCGCACATTCATAGAACCACAAAGGTCATAATGTACTGATGATGCGTTATTTTATGAGGTGAAAATATGGAATGAAATGCGGTGATGGAATTGCATTGAGCAACAAGTTTTCTCAGTGGAATCCAAGTGTAAACCCCACCGAGTTTCCTGGTAAGTCCAGGGTCGAACTCAGGGACTTGGGAAAACGATATGCGGTGATAATTTTTCAAAAGACTTTGCGGTAACAGATAAATTAAATAGTTGTTTGGTGTTGTTGTTTGCGGTAATAAAATAAACGTATACGGCGGAGTTTCGAAAAGAGTTGATAATACGGAAAATGCGATGAGTATGCGGTGAACGGGTTGAGAAGGGGTTCGGCTAACACTTCCTAGGATGTGTTCATGTTATGCGACCATATAACACACATACAATAGCAGACCATCTCTCGATGCAAATGCTACGGCTTCTAATACTAAAACGCATGCGATATATGTGATAAGTCTATAGGACTTACACATCAGCCTCTATTCTTATTTATACGATGACAAAAGGACACACAAAAAAATAAGGCGAACACATAATATCATACCTCTAGGGTGCATGAGATGCAGGTTGGCAAACAGAGCTTATATCTAAGTCCCTATCTCTTACTTATACAGATCTAATCTTGCTCTCTCGAGTCTAGGTTCTAACCTAGATCTCTCAAGTCTTAGGTTCTTTATTTAGACTCATTCTCGAGAGCTCTAAAGGGGTGTTGGGCATAGCATAAAATAAGTCGCATGCGATGAAGATCCTAGGTCATGTTAGTTTAGTTCTTTTCAACCCATTCGATTAGTTTAGCTACTCATGCGTGCTTTCAGGAGAGTTAACAGATGTAGATAAAGAACTTCCATTGTATAAATGTAGAGTTGAAATACAAAATAACAATACAAGATGAGAATAAAGAGCCTGGTAGCAATATCTTGCTTCCCAAGGCTTTTACCCTGTCTTTTCTACTCTGATCAAAAGATAGTCTCGTTCTCGCAAGAGTCGGCCCGCTTTCTGCTTTTCCACGCCTCCGGGTTCTCTCTCGAGTTGCCCTAATGATCTTCTGATGTCTTTTCCCTTCTC
>NW_028326342.1:0-22536 GCF_027475165.1 Benincasa hispida
GATGTATAAAAGTTGTTATCAACGTTTATGTCTTAGGGATGTTGCTTGAGATGCCATCGGTATATTTAAAGAGATCGACGTAGGGATCTCTTCTATCCATAGTTTAATGTGAACAGGTTGAAGTAGAGGTCTCATCTAGCCATGGCTTGACGTTGGGAATTAGAGCAGTGAATGTTCATTCTCAACTAAGATTAGGGTTTCAGATACATTGGTTGAAAAGGTTTTAAGTACACGTTGGTGGTCCAGTTATGAATGACCGTTGAAACATATAATAACAAGTGGTGGTCGGTTATGCTTTCTAACGTAAATTTCTCCGCCCTAATAGGAAGATGAGGACTTAGGCGGAAACTAACCCATCTGATGATTAGCGGGTTATGCAGTCAATAGGGCCAGAGTCGCATCCAACATCAACCATTAACATAAACGTAAGATTGGACTAGAGGGGTACAACCATACATACCCTGTTAGTCCCTAGCATAATCTTGACATAGAATTGGGTCTAGAAGGGTGCAACCATACATGCCCTGCTAGCCCTAGAAGCATAACCTTTATCTAATTAAAATTTAATCTTATGAACAAACATAATGCATGGGGTCCCTTGTCGATAAACATATTTTAAACATGTAATGCAACATAACAATAACATAATTATGCAACATATTAAAGGTACACTACCATGAAACACTTAAAAAGATGGTGAGATAACTACTTACTTTGACTGCGATCCTAGTTATTCCTGTTTAATGATAAACTGAAGGTAGGACATTCTCAGCCATTAGTATGTGATTCAACTTGCTTAGACACCAGTGATTCTCAAAATGAACAATGCCAAAGTTTGTGCATTCGGCGAAAGACTTGAAATGAAAATTGCATCCCTGAAGATGGACACGTGCTTTGTTGCTGTAACTCTTAAAATTGTTTGAAACCCCCACATTTTTCTTGTTAATGCTATTAATCATGCAATAAGAGTTAAAACATAACCCTTTTCTCTACCCAATACATAGAAAATATTGTAAATCTTAAAAACAACAAATGCTTGAAATAATGATCATGTTTAATGATATTTTTTTTATTATGCAAGTCATGACTTTAAAATTATATGGACGGAAATTTTATTTCCTTTTTAGGCTAAATATACAAAATCTTCTCTAATATTTCAAGGAAACTTTCATTAATTTTCCTAATTAATTTACCTTGAAAAATATTTTAAGCACTCAATTAAGTAATTCGATTCAATTTTGGAAAATGAAACTATATGTTAAAAATAATGTGTATCAATATACTTATTTGGATCTACAAAGCTTTAATTTAATGTTCCATTAAAAATAGAAAACGTGAAACAGATTCTATTATTCGTGGAAGATTCTATAATTTGTAAATTTAAATTGATTTTGTAGGTTAATTAAATTGTAAATTTTGTCCTTATGATTCAAAGAAAATTAGAATTATAAACTTGGATTTCAACTATTGATGGATAACTTAATATATATTAATAAACTAATCAATTATTAGAGTTTAAGGCACAAATAACAATAACTTTTTAGCTTCAACTTTTTGCTATTTTTCATAGCCATTATAAAGTTTTTACTTGTAAGGATTGTTCTTACAAAGTTTGTGAAATTAGATTTGTGTATCCACTGTTCAAGAGAGTTCCTTTTTCATCTTTTTTTATTTTCATCTCCAAACCTTTGTTAGATTTGCTTTTCATCCAAAACAAAAAAGGGAAAAAAAGGGAAAAATGAAAAAAAAAGAAAAGAAAAGAAAACACAAAAGGAATTGTTCTTTTGGTTTGAGATCGATTTTGTTTTGTTTTAGTAATATTTTTCTAATATGTTCCACATTTTCAAGTTTATTTCAAATCATTAAGACGATTCCTGATAGCCATGGTTTAAGAAAAGTTTTAATCCTTTTTCTTAAAAGTTTGTTTTCTTTCACATTTTCCTCAAAATTTCCTAAAGAGGAATTTAGAACTATTTCAGAATCCTATTTTATAACATTATTAGGGCGAGAGATCAAAATCGTTGGGAGTTCAAGATTTAATCTCAAGAAAAAATGTGTAATTTTTTTCTTTCAAAAAATTCCTTTATCAAAGGTCTATCCTATGACATATGTGATAAATTGTAATCTTTTCTCTTCTTCTTAGGTGAAGAATTCTTCCTAAATTCTAATATTCTCAAATTAATGGATGATTTTCACTTATTTAATTGATGGATGGTTCTAATGTAGTCAAATTCTTGCATAGTTAATTTATTTCTCAATCTTCTCGAAAAATATATCTATTGGAGTATGAATCTTTTGAAATGTTGGATGAAAATTGGGAGTTGGAATGACCGTATGGGAGTGACCTCAAATGATTGAGATAGTGAGTTGGAATAACGTCTTAGTGTTCTATTCTTATTCTCGTTCTCCGTAGTTTTCGCACTACCTTGGGATCTATTTTTTTTTTCCATTCCTAAAACTGTCTACCCCAATAATAGTTTTTGAAACAATTTTAGAGGTTAATGTACTGCTAAAATTTTTTGCAAGAACAAAGGTATATTCTTAAACAAAAAACAAAATTCAGGAATTTTTTATTACTTGTATCTTACAAGGCTCGAGTAACCATGCTCGTGCGAAAAAAGAAAAAGTTTTTAATATGCCACTTTATTTTTTTTTTTATCAAAAAGTTTATTGTTTTGTAACCATTTTAAAAAAGAATTTCTAAAAATGTTTTGATTATTTAGGGGATTCGAGTAATAATTCATGGAACTAATTTTCATTTCTAATTCTCTCTAATTTTGTTATGAGAAGATAAAGTACAGAGATTAGGTGTCGTCGAACTAATTCTCATTTCAGAATCTCCCAAAAAGTTCATCCTCTTGGATTTTCATGTTACTAATTTTTAGCTATTTTTCATCAGATATAAATCGTTTTTCCGTCGAGTACACGTCAGAGATTAGGCGTCGTGTAAATCTTCGGGAACAACTGATTTCTTACAATTTACCATTGAGGTTGCGCCATTTATGCTTTAAAGCTGCCAAGATCTTTTAGGACACAACGATCTGCATTTAGTCTGATCATATACTCCTAAAGCTGTTGGTAGAAGTGTTTAAAAATCATCTAAAGTTAGATTTTAAGTTTGAGTTCAGATTAAAGAGTTTTAGATAAGATACAACTCTTAGAGATATATGTAGTTATGTGTCATTGTGAAATGTAAAATTTTTGACTAAGTTGGACCAAAGCATTTTTACTGAGTTGAGGAAGTTATACATATAGAAGAAGAATATGCATGATGTTGTTTATAATGAAAGAGATGAGCTATTTTGCTATACTATCATGCTTTAAATATGTATGAATACTACACAAACATAATAATCATCTGCTAACTTCAGATCTATTATATATATACATACACATATATACGCACACATACACACATCATACATACATATTCTATTTATTTCAAAAAATATATCTAATGGCGAGAAGAAAGATTTTTCTTTGAAATTTAATTCTGATCAATGAAATTTCAAAGAAAATCTTTCGTCTCACCATTAGATATATTTGTTGAAATAAATAGAATATGTATGTATGATGTGTTTATGTATGTGTATGTATATTTATAATAGATGTGGAGTTAGCAGATGAATATTATGTTTGTATAGTATTCATACATATTTAAAGCATGATAGTATAGCAAAATAGCGCATCTCTTTCATAATAAACAACATCATGCATATTCTTCTTCTATATGTATAACTTCCTCAACTCAGTAAAAATACTTTGCTCCAACTTAGTCAAACATTTTACATTTCACAAGGACACATAACTACATATATCTCTAAGAGTTGTGTCTTATCTGAAACTCTTTAATCTAAACTCGAACTCAAAATCTTCCTTTAGTTAATTTTTAAACACTTCTACCAATAGCTTTAGGAGTATATGATCGGACTAAATGCAGATCGTTCTGTCCTAAAAGAGCCCAGTAGCTTTAAAGCATAAATGGTGCAACCTCGATGGTAAATTGTAAGAAATCAGTTGTTCCCGAAGATTTACACGACGCCTAATCTCTGACGTGCACTCGGCGGAAAAAGGATTTAAATTTGATGAAAAATAGCTAAAAATTAGTAACATGAAAATCCAAGAGGATGAACTTTTTGGGAGGTTTATAAATGAAAATTAGTTCCACGACACCTAATCTCTATACTCTATCATCTCATAACAAAATTAGAAAGATTCAGAAATGAGAATTAGTTCCATGAATTAATGCTCGAATCCCCTAAATAATGAAAACATTTTTAGAAATTCTTTTTGAAAATGGTTACAAAATAATAAACTTTTTGATAAAAAAAATAAAGTGGTATATTAAAAACTTTTTCTTTTTTCGCACGAGCATGGTTACTCTAGCCTTGTAAGATACAAGTAATAAAAAAATCCTGAATTTTTTCTTTATTTGAAGAATATACCTTTGTTGTTGCAAAAAAATTTAGCAGTACATTAACCTGTAAAATTGTTTCAAAAACTATTATTGGGGTAGACACTTTTAGGAATAGAAAAAAAAAATAGATCCCAAGGTAGTGCAAAAACTACGGAGAACGAGAATAAGAATAGAACACTAACACGTTGTTCCAACTCACTATCTCAATCATTTGAGGTCACTCCCACACGGTCATTCCAACTTCCATTTTCATCCAACACTTCAAAAGATTTATACTCTAATGGATATATTTTTCTTGAAGATTGAGAAATAAATTAACTATGCAAGAATTTGACTACATTAGAATCATCCATCAATTAAATAAGTGAAAATCATCCATTAATTTGAGAATATTAGAATTTAGGAAGAATTCTTCACCTAAGAAGAAGAGAAAAGATTACAATTTATCACATATGTCATAGGATAGACCTTTGATAAAGGAATTTTTTGAAAGAAAAAAATTACACATTTTTTCTTGAGATTGAATCTTGAACTCCCAACGATTTTGATCTCTCGCCCTAATAATGCTACAAAATAGGATTCTGAAATATTTCTAAATTCCTCTTTAGGAAATTTTGAGGAAAATTTGAAAGAAAACGAACTCTTAAGAAAAAGGATTAAAACTTTTCTTAAACCATGGTTATCAGGAATATATCTTAATGATTTGAAATAAACTTGAAAATGTGGAACATGTTAGAAAAATATTACTAAAACAAAACAAAATCGATCTCAAACCAAAAGAACAATTCCTTTTGTGTTTTCTTTTCTTTTCCTTTTCTTTTTATTTTTTCCTTTATTTTTTCCTTTTTTGTTTTGGATGAAGAGCAAATCTAACAAAGGTTTGGAGATGAAAATAAAAAAGATGAAAAAAGAACTCTCTTGAATAGTGGATACACAAATCTAATTTCACAAACTTTGTAAGAACAATCCTTACAAGTAAAAACTTTATAATGGCTATGAAAAATAGCAAAAAGTTGAAGCTAAAAAGTTATTGTTATTTGTGCTTTAAACCCTAATAATTGATTAGTTTATCAATATAATTCTTAAACATCGAATATTAAATTATCCATCAATAGTTAACATCCATGTTTATCATTCTAACTTTTTTTGAATCATAAGGACAAAATTTACGATTTAATTAACCTACAAAAATCAATTTAAATTTACAAATTATAGAATCTCCCACGAACAATAGAATTTGTTTCACGTTTTCTATTTTTAATAGAACATTAAATTAAAGCTCTGTAGATCCAAATAAGTATATTGATGATACACATTACTTTTAACATAGAGTTTCATTTTCCAAAATTGAATCGAATTACTTAATTGAGACCTTAAAATATTTATCAAGGTAAAGTAATTAGGAAAATTAATGAAAGTTTCCTTGAAATATTAGAGAAGATTTTGTATATTTAGCCTAAAAAAGAAATAAAATTTCCGTCCATAAAATTTTAAGGTAATGAATTGCAGAATAAAGAAATATCATTAAACATGATCATTATTTCAAACATTTGTTGTTTTTAAGATTTACAAATATTCTATGTATTGTGTAGAGAAAAGGGTTATATTTTAACTCTTATTGCATGATTAATAGCATTAACAAGAAAAAGGTGGGGGTTTCAAACAATTTTAAGAGTTACAACAACAAAGCACGTGTCTATCTTCAGGGATGCAATTTCCATTTCCAAGTCTTTGCCGAATGCACAAACTTTGGCATTGTTCATTTTGAGAAGCACTGGTGTCTAAGCAAGTTGAATCACAAACTAATGGCTGAGAATGTCCTACCTTCAGTTTATCATTAAACAGGAATAACTAGGATCGCAGTCAAGGTAAGTAGTTTATCTCACCATTTCTTTAAGCGTTTCATGGTAGTGTACCTTTAATATGTTGCATAATTATGTCATTGTTATATTGCATTACATGTTTAAAATATGTTTATCGACAAGGGACCCCATGCATTATGCGTGTTCACAACGATGAAATAAAATTAAATTTTAATTAGATACAGGTTATGCTTCTAGGGCTTGCAGGGCATGTATGGTTGCACCCCTCTACACCCAATTCTATGTCAATATTATGCTAGGGACTAATAGGGTATGTATGGTTGTACCCCTCTAGTCCAATCTTACGTTTATGTTAATGGTTGATGTTAGATGTGACTCTGGCCTTACTGACTGCATAACCCGCTAATCATCATATGGGTTAGTTTCTGCCTAAGTCCTCATCTTCCTATCAGGGCAGAGAAATTTACGTTAGAAGCATAACTGACCACCACATGTTATTATATGTTTTCGGTCCCAATCATAACTGACCACCACGTGTACTTAAAACATTTTAAACCAATGTATCTGAAACCTGAATCTTACTTGAGAATGAACATTCACTACTCTAATTCCCAACGTCAATCCATGGCTAGATGAGACCTCTACTTCAACCTGTTCACATTAAACTATGGCTAGAAGAGATCCCTACATCGATCTCTTTAAATATACCGATGGAATCTCAAGCAACATCCCTAATACATAAACGTTGATAACAATTTTTATACATCAATAATCATCATTACATCCTGGTTGAGAACGAGCATACACCACTCTAGCTCCCATTGTCTATTATCGGCCAAAAGACCTATACCTCGACCTCTCATTCAGACCTGCCTACATACACACGGAGTTTGTTACATACCGTCAACACCTTAGGTACATCTATTCAGATATCTTCCCTACCAGTATCCCTACTCATTATGTTTAGAAATACCAACGCATGTACTTTGACAACTTTAGGTATTTAAAACATAGTACGTCAAGCTTCATTCAACCTTAGCTTTAACCCTAACGCATGCTTCATATTTTGGGAAATAAGTTGGATTAAAACATATTAAACTAGCTTGTAAAACCACTAGCATGGGTTAAACAAGAAAAACATACTTGGAAAACTCATACATTAGTAAACATCAAGCATTGATAAACATTCACAAGCATTAGAAATTTCAAACTATCCTTCTAGCCTAGAAGAATATATTACTGCCTTTATCCTTAGTTAAGAGTGAACTAATAGTTCTAACCCTCAACGTCAACCTTAGTCGGGGAGAACTCTTTTGCTCAATCCCTTGACGTCGTATTACCTACATGCACGTCGTTATAACTGAGTACCATCGTACCTTATGTACCTAACTAGGATACCTTCTCATTGTCCTTCAGTATCCTCAGGTACTTCTGCTCAGATACATTCTCAAACGTCCTTCAGTATCGAGCTGCTAAGATACCTACTCATATGTCCTTCGGTATCAATTTGGCCAGATACCTTCTCAAAAGTCCTTCAGTATCAAATTGGCCAGGTACCTTCTCTAGTGTCCTTCGGTACCAAATTGGTTAGATACCTTCTCATATGTCCTTCCGTATCAATTTGGCCGGAAACCTTCTCAAAAGTCCTTCGGTATCAAATTGGCCAGGTACCTTCTCAAGTGTCCTTCGGTACCTCGTTTTAAGTAAAACTAGTCATAAACATTTACTTGAAAGGATACCTTCTCATTGTCCTTCAATATCCGTCATGTAATTAGTCACAACATTCAGTTGAACACTAAAGATTAGTGCTCAGATCATCATACTAATTCATCCATCATACTAGTTTATTATAAAAATAAAGTTACTTAAACATGCAAAGCATTTGGAAAAGATAACATATTTAAATCATATCAATTCCATGGAAAACAAGCTTTACATAGCATGAGAAACAGTTCCACAGTTACATTTCTTGGCACTTCATCTATACACTTAGCATGAGAATAACTTTAAAGAAATCATAATTTCTAAATCATTAAAAACATTAATTCATCACATAGTCACTCACAGCTTGTTGGCCTCTTAACGGGTTACATGCTTCTTCTAGCTCTTCTTGGCCTGAAAGGACATATTTCCCGTTGATAAACATTCATAAGCATTAGCAATTCCAAACTATCCTTCTAGCCTAAGAGAAGATATGACTACCTTTATCCTTAGTTGAGAGTGAACTATTAGATCTAACCCTCAATGTCAACTTTAGTCGGGGAGAACCCTTTTTGCTCAATCCCTCGACGTCGTATTACCTACGTGCACGTGGTTATAACTGAGTACCGTCATACCTTAGGTACTTGACTAGGATACCTTCTCATTGTCCTTCAGTATCCTTAGGATACCTTCTCATTGTCCTTCAGTATCCTTAGGATACCTTCTCATTGTCCTTCAGTATCCGTCATATTACTAGTCATAAACATTTAGTTGAAAGGATACCTTCTCATTGTCCTTTAGTATCTGTCATATAACTAGTCAAAAACCTTTAGTTGAACACTAAGGCTTAGTGCTTAAATCATCATACTAGTTCATCAATCATACTAGTTCATCATAAAAATGGAGTTACTTAGACGTACTGAAAATATTTGGACAAGATAACATATCTAAATTATGACAATTCCAGGAAAAACATGCTTTACTTAGCATGAGAAACAGTTTCATAAATATGTTGCTTGGCAATTCATTTAAACACTTAATATCTTCAAGAAATCATAGTTTCTAAATCATTAAAACAGTAAGTCATCACATAGTCACTCATAGCTTGTTGGCCTCTTAACGGGTTATACGCCTATCCTAGCTCTTCTTGGCCTAAAAGGACATAATTCCCGGTTAAACTACTTAGAATTCTTAGCAAAATACCTCAAATAGTTCATTTACTAATGGAACTTTCATTATCAAAGTCAGCTTTACTAGCGAAATTCTCCTCATGAGTGAGATCCTCATGAGCGAGATCAAGCTTTTCCTAGCGATACTCACCTTACCAGCGATACTAGTGATACTCACCTTTCCAGCGATACCAGTGATACTCATCTTATCAGTGATACCAGCGATACCTGGGATACTCACCTTACCAGCGATACTCAACCCAATTTCCAGCGAGATTCGCTTCTAGAGCGAGATCCTCATCACAAAATTAGTGAGATTTCCTTCATTAGAGAGATCCTCATCACAAAATTAGCGAGATTTCCTTCATTAACGAGATCCTCATCACAAAATCTCGCTATAATCTCCACGGTGAGCTGTTTGCTTGTTCTTCCCAAGCAGCTGTCTACTTATGCATAGATTCTCTGTTACAATTTTAAAAATTCATAACTCAAAATCCAGACCTCTTTTGAAGAAACTTCCTTCTACAAACATATTTAGAATTGAGTTAACAAATCTTTATTTGGTTTGGCCTTTTCTTAAAATTTCAGCCAAAAATTCCTTATAGTTTGGCCTAGAGCTTCCAATCTTCACCTCAACCCTGATTAACCTGAGATTCTGTCTCTTCTATAATTTCATCACTTTCTGTTCTTCTTCTCTTGCAGTATTTCTCCGACAAGACAACCTTGAAAACTAGATTCTCCCAGCTTTCGAATGGCACTGATTTCACTAAATTTGCTCATGTAGATTGCTAAAACCAAACTTTCGAAGTTCCTTTTCCCTTTTAATCCTCCTGTCGCCTCTCGAATTCAAGGATTAACCGCCACGTGCCAAACCAATAAGTGGGCTTCCTTATTTTGTTTTTTTCTTTTCCTTTCTCTACAACTTCTTTAAATAACATGGATTTTAACTTATATGATATTTAATATATCATTCCTTTGGCTAAACATACTTGTTTAGAAACTTAGAATTCGGGGTTTATACTTAGCTACACAAGAGCTTATTTCTTCTTGCGTCCATCCTCTAGCCCTCCTAAAACATGGCTTCATTTAACTCATTAGGAGACATCTCATTACTTACTCTTACTTAAAGTAACAAATTCTTCCCCCCTAAAATAAATTTCATCCTCGAAATTTGCTCGGACCTACTTATAACTTAGACTTTGACATCTCCTTTGGTTGTAAATTTTACAACCTTCCACTTTTCTTTCTTCTTCCCCCCTTTTACTACGCTTTCGCTATGCTACTCTGATATTAACTTTGTTCATATTAAATAATACTAGTATGTATGAACAACTTGATCATCATAGTTCATTGTAGTTGTCACATCCTCTAGTGACTCTTCCATTTTCCATTGAGTCATAGTATTCGTTTATTACCAGGGTTCCCAGCAATACCACTGGAACATTATTTTCCACTTGTCACACCTTTGAATTAATTGCTAGTTGTAAAATCAATATTTATGTCAACTCGACTTCTCGGCCTGCCCGAGAGCACTCTTCCTAGGACGTCCTTTCTATCCATACTTGGGAGAAGACATTCTTTGTACTATAACATTTCCCAAACTATGGCTTACCATACAGTATACATAAGGTTTTCTTAACTGTACCAATCCCTAGCTCATTTAAAATTCAAACTTCAAGCTATTACCTGGAACATCAGCAGATCTGGACCTTTTCCTTTTGTCTTCCACTGACCATTTGTTCTTTACTTTTATACTCAATGTACCCCTGGTACATTTTGAGCTCACTACTGCTCATCTTTTCCCTTCTTTTAGGTTTAATCTGACTAGGACTTCCTCTAAATTACATCATTTCCTCTGAATTCACTAGGATAGACTTCACGTATGCCACCAACCTCTGAGCAAACTTGCTATACATTCTATGTCTAGTGAAAAGTCTATGTTTACCTACGTGACTCCCGACTTCCACTCAGGTACCAATAGCGGATTGAGTAATCCTACCGGCCTCTACCTTCCAGGTTTCACTTGTTAACAAATCAAACATCACATAGTACTTTTCTTATTTTGCTAGACTATGCCTTAGTCTATTAGTCTAGAGTGGCTGTTTTGCTCACTCGTTATCATTCTTTTCTGCGTTAATACTTAACTGGGAAGGAACTCCTCTTGTTATCTTCCTACAAATATAACTTGCATTCTTAGTTGAGAGAGAATCCTTACTCAATCCCTCAACATCAATTCATGGCTAGAATGGAGTGTTCTCGACACTATCAATCACAACTTTTCCCTTAGTTGTACAATTCTAGTTCAAGTACCATCGTATCTTAGGTACTACTGCTCAGATACCTTCTCCGTGTACCTCAGTATCGAGCTACTCGGATACCTTCTCCATGTACTTCAGTATCGAGCTATTCAATTTCTAAGACTGAGATTCGGTACCTTCTCCGTGTACTTCAGTACTGAGCCACTCATACTCAACTTGCATATTCTTATCTCTCAATGACTTAGTTGCCCAAAACATTCTTACTAACGCATCCTCATGGTCATTGTAAAACATAGCATAAATACAACATTACTGTGAGGTGAGTTGCTTGGTAACTATTTGAGAATAGTTGTTATAAATAGCTTTCAGTAAACATACATTGCTAAAAATTCATAAGCTTTAGCAATTTACTTAAAACATTTAAAGCATTTAGAGTCACTCACTCTGCTGCTGGAACCATATGACCAAGAGAAACAACCTGGTCTAACCAGAAATCACATTTGCTGAATGTGGCATACAACTGCTTCTCTCGTAGTGTCTGCAAAACTATCCTCAAATGGTTCCCATGATCTTCCCTACTACTTGAATACACCAATATGTCATCAAGGTGTCACACTGAATCTGTTGTAACCCTTATTTATTAATTCCTGTAACTGAACTTTCAACTTCTTAAGTTCTTCTGGCACCATACTTAATGGTACCTGAAAAATAGGTATTGTATCTGGAATTAAATCGATAGTAAACTCAACTTCCTTGTCAGATTGTAAATCTGATAACTTTTCAGGGAAAACATCCAGGAACTCTTGTACAATTAGTACATCCTCAGGTTTCATCTTCTCGTCCTATGAAACCGTCACATGGCTAAATAGGCTTCACATCTTTTACTTAACAGCTTCCTAGCCTTCACTGCTATTATTAAGCTTTTTGAAATATTCCTTTGCCTCTTACATATACTGTCTCTTGCCTACCAAATCTCTCAACATTATCCAGCCTTAAAACAATTCATATGGTTGTAACATTTATTTAGAAAATCCATGCTCTAGAGTGACATCAATTCCATGAAATCTAATGGAATCACTTCATAACTATACTTATCAACAACTACTCCAGAGCCTGTAAAACTCTTATACTATTACAACCTTTCCACAACACAATAATAGCTACTTAGGGACATGCTCTCTACAATCTTTCCTACAAATAGTGCAACATGCTAGATAACAATAAAGGTATAACACCATAGGCAACTAGTTCATAAATATACTGATACATAAAGTTACTTTACCATTCACAACATTAGGTAACTCCTCTGCCTCCCGGTAGGACACTTCGTAAAAATTTTCCCTACCACTGAGATCGTCCTGCTTCCTTTCTCGTTATTCTTCTCTTGAATCTCGTCCTCGGCTCTTGAGCCACTAGGCTTATCTATCGTCTGTAAAGTCATTCCGTGTTCTATCTGAACTCCTCAACCTAGCTGGGTGTTCCTTCTTGAAATGTCCTACCTGTCTATACTAGAAACATACGTTTTTCCCCTTATAACACGTCCCTCGATGATCCTTACCACAATTCGTGCATAAGGGTTTCTTACCCGTACCAGCTACCAGCTCGGTAGGATGCCAAAACCATCATCCATACTAATTACAAGTCTTGGCTTCTTCCTTCCTACCCTATACTGACTTTTAGTTCTCTGTCCTTTATCAATACCTATTAGGTCATTCTCAATACCATACTTCCTTTCCGAATCCGCCAAAATGGATTCAACACTTTCCACCAACCTCTTGGCGATCCTGTTAAATAGTATGTCCTCTAGCTGAGGATCTGTTCCTGTTTGCAGAATCCTCGACTCCCCATCAGAAGTCGTTTCCTGATTTATCGGGTTTTTACCTTTCCGTTCACTAACATTTGGATTCCCTCGAATCTCGAAACTTCTAAAGGTAGGGTTAGGGTTTCCATTGTCTGTCTGCCTGCTTTGCTTGCCACTTTTACTTGACATCTTCCTCTTACTTAGGTAGTACACATGCTAAGGACTTAGGACTCAGACTCATATATATAAACTTTTCCCCTCTCTTTGTAAAATCTTTTGCTTTGATACCAATTTGTCACATCCCACACCAGATTACCCTCCTAACCTAGACGGAATGGTGACTACAGTAGTTACCAACCCTTTTGGTGGCACTTACTGCCTGTCTTACCTGTTAAATAATACTCAAACCCTGAATACATACATATTAACTCATAACTTAACAGATTTACATTACAGGGTTTCGCAACATTATTTATACATGGATATTACAACCTAGTGAGCCCCATCAAGAATACTATTCACTAGACAAACACATGTGTACTAACTAATACAGGTCTTCAATTACGCTTCCTTCAACCTGTTTCATTGAGTGGTAGAGCAGCAGCAGAATAGTCCTTTGGGAACTGAAACTAAAGTATACCAAGCAAACGTGTACATAAAACCTTTAAAACACCATTAACATCATTATTCCTCAATTGAGAACGAGCATACATCGCTCTAGCTAGACATCTGTATCGACTAAGAGACCCATACTTTGGCCTCTCATTCAGACCTGTCTACATGCCCATGGAGTTTTCTATGTACCGTCAACACCTTAGGACATTTATGTAGATACCTTCCTTACCTTTGGTATCCAGCTCACTCAAGCTATCAAGTTCTCGAAAAGTATTTAAAGAATAGTTCTCAAATATAGCATAGAAAACTCTTTAGGATACCTTCCCTACCTTCAGTAACCCTTTCAGTATATTTAGGAATACTAACGCATGTACTCTGACAAACTTAGGTATTTACAGCATAGTACATCATGCTTCATATGACCTTAGCTATATCCTAATGCATGCTTCATACATTGCACAATAAGTTAGCTTAAATCATGTTGAACTAGCTTGTAAAACTATTAGCATGCGTTAGATATGGAAAAAATTCTTGGAAAACTCATACATTAGTAACATCATGCGTTGATAAACATTCATAAGCATTAGCAATTCCAAACTATCCTTCTAGCCTAGGAGAAGATATGACTACCTTTATCCTTAGTTGAGAGTGAACTATTAGATCTAATCCTCAATGTCAACCTTAGTCGGGGAGAACCCTTTTTGCTCAATCCCTCGACGTCGTATTACCTACGTACACGTGGTTATAATTAAGTACCATCAGACCTTAGGTACTTGCTAGGATACCTTCTCATTGTCCTTTAGTATCCTTAGGACACCTTCTCATTGTCCTTTAGAATCCTTACGATACCTTCTTATTGTCCTTCAGTATTCATCATATAACTAGTCATAAACATTTAGTTGATAGGATACTTTCTCATTGTCCTTCAGTATCCATCATATAACTAGTCATAAACCTTTAGTTGAACACTAAGGCTTAGTGCTCAAATCATCATACTAGTTCATCCATCATACTGGTTCATCATAAAAATAGAGTTACTTAAACATACTGAAAGTATTTGGACAAGATAACATATCTAAATCATGTCAATTCCAGGGAAAACATGCTTTACTTAGCATGAGAAACAGTTTCACAAATATGTTGCTTGGCAATTCATTTAAACACTTAACATGGGAAATGTCTTCAAGTAATCATAGTTTCTAAATCATTAAAACAGTAAGCCATCACATAGTCACTCACAGCTCGTTGGTCTCTTAACGGGTTATATGCCTCTCTTAGCTCTTCTTGGCCTGAAAGAACATAATTCCCGGTTAAACTACTTAGAATTCTTAGCAAAATACCTCAAATAGTTCATTTACTAATGGAACTTTCATTATCAAATTCAGCTTTACTAGCAAGATTCTCCTCATGAGTGAGATTCTCCTGATGAGCGAGATCAAGCTTTTCCTATCAATACTCACCTTACTAGCGATACTCACCTTTCCTACGATACCAGCAATACTCACCTTACCACCGATACCAGCGATATTCAGCCCAATTTCTAGCGACATTTCCTTCTAGAGCGAGATCCTCATCATAAAATTAGCGAGATTTCCTTCATTAGAGAGATCCTCATCACAAACTTGGCGATATTTCCTTCATTAGCGAGATCCTCATCACAAAATCTCGCTATAATCTCCACGGTGAGCTGTTTGCTTGTTCTTCCCAAGCAACTGTCTACTTATGCCTAGATTCTCTGTTACAACTTTAAAAATTCATAACTTAAAATCAAGAATTCTTTTCAAGAAACTTCCTTCTACAAACATATTTATAATTGAATTAACTTTCTCACCTTAAACTTTCAGCCAAAAATTCCTTATAATTTGGCCTAGAGCTTCCAATCTTCACCTCGGCCCTGATTAACCCGAGATTCTGTCTCTTATGTAATTTCATCACTTTCTGTTCTTCTTCTCCTAAAATCTTTCTCCGGCAAGACAACCTTGAAAACTAGATTCTCCCATCTTTCGAATGACACCGATTTCATTAAATTTTCTCGTGTAGATTGCCAAAACCAAACTTTCAAAGTTCCTTTTCCCTTTTAATTCTCCTGTCGCCTCCTGAATTCAAGGATTAACCACCACGTGCCAAACCAATAAGTGGGCTTCCTTATTTTGCATTTTTCTTTTCCTTTCTCTACACCTTCTTTAAATAACATGGATTTTTCATTTGATACATGGATTTTCACTTATATGATATTTAATATATCATTCCTTTGGCTAAACATATTTGTTTAGGAACTTAGAATTCGGGGTTTATACTTAGCTACACAAGAGCTTATTTCTTCTTGCTTCCATCATCTAACCCTCCTAAAACATGACTTCATTTAACTCATTAGGACACATCTCATTACTTACTCTTACTTAAAGTAATTAGGGTTTGGGTTTTACATGTAGTTATCCCCGATGAGTTTATCCGATGCCAACAATTGTATTATTGAACTCGTCATTCTGAAATTATAAACAAATTCAATAAGTGAATTGCTTTTAAATCCATTCAAATTTTAGCAATTTTATAATGTACCAAAGATTATTCTTTTGCAACGGTACTACACCAAGACATTCTTGACTAAATACTATCTCCCAGAATAACTCATATTCCGATAGTCATTTAGGTACCGCTTTTGGTCATAAATTATTAACACTTAATAATTCCGTAAGTGTAGACCCGTCATTTTCAGATGTTACAGAACGATATGAGTATGGCTCTGAAATAGAAGACAATACCCAAGAGGGAACTATAAGACCCTATTCATTTGACTGAAGCCTAGGTTGTTCTGAATCCTATGTTACAACCCTCCGTAGGGATAGCCATCGTTAAAAGACTAGCAAAAGGCCGCTTAAAGCTAACCAATAGGCGAACATAGGATTCTCACAGTTCAAACTAATGCAGGAGACTGTAGGATATGTTGACACATTTCCTTCACCCACTTACTATGAACTACTTCCTCCATTTACCTTGGTATTCACACATACATCCGCTTTCCGTATGGAGGTCACTCCCAGGGTGACATGAAGCGTCATGAATCTAACGGTGTAAACTATGTGGAGATGTGGCAGTTTAAATCGTAAACTTGATTTATGTTCGAACAACTTCCCATTATTCACCAGAATCTAAATTTAAGCTAAAAAATACTTTTCGTATAGAGGTCACTCCTAGGGTGACAGAAGTATCACTTAAATCAAGATTGTGAACTCTTAGAGACGTGAGAGCTAAGAATAATGTATCGAATATGTTATTAATCTCCCATTGAAGTTTTCTAATAACTCTATCATATAGAAGTTGTTGACTACCACTTAAGTGTTCTAATTTTTGGGTAAATTTATACTTAGGTTCTTTTACGGCTAATAGAAACAACCCTAAGTCTATGTGGTTTATCTGAATATAACACTTATAAATGGACTTAAACCTACGATGTCTAGGTGATAAACCCTTTTTATTATGTAACACCCTCTCAAAACTAGAAGGGGATATGACCGCAATAATTACTAGCCCTACTGCCAATACCCACCGCCTTAGCCCACTAATCTAAATGCCAACTAGTTAAACATTAATAATGTATGAATAAGATAAGCCTCCTTAAGGTTCTACAAAATATTATATAACATATGCATGCAACCATGATATAGCATCTAAGAGATGAAACGTACATAGATGGCCTAAACAACTCTAATAAAGCCCCAGTCTCTCTCAAAACATGTGTACATAGACAGATCAATAACCTAAATCTTCTTAATAAGCTGAGTTTTTTAGTGGCAAGCAGCAGCAAGATCAACCTCGAGGAATCTGACCGCTACCTGAAAAGGGAAAATACAGAAACTTGGTGAGCTAAAAGCCTAATTAGTGATTATAGAATCGTAAAGTAACAAGCATAGCATCACTATAAACATGTAAATATACAAATGAGTAAACTCAAGCAATTGTCTCTGAATGTAGCTTTAAACCATTCTCAGACACCATTAAACATTATTATTCCCTAGTTGAGAACGAGCCTAAACGCTCTAGCTTCCAAATGTTTATTATCAGCCAAGAGACCCCTACTTTGGTCTCTCATTCATAACTGCCTACGTGCGCGTGGCCATACTAAGTACCATCATATCTTAGGTACTTCTGCTCAGATACCTTCTCAAATTTGTCCTTCAGTATCGAGCTACTAAGATACCTTCTCATATGTCCTTCGGTATCAAATTGGCCAGATACCTTCTCAAATGTCCTTCAATATCAAATTGGCCAGGTACCTTCTCAAATGTCCTTCGGTACCAAATTGGCTAGATACTTTCTCAAACGTCTTTCGGTATCAAATGTGTATTTTCTAACATCAAATTAAGTTCCTCTGCCTAGTATTTACACAAGAACTATTCCATTTCCACTCATTTACATAAGAACTCATTCTCTTATAGCCTTCCTTTAGGAAGCATATGTCAAAATCTGAAACATAGCTTTTGTAATAATTACACGACATACCTTGGCCTGTGTTACACACATACAAGTCGGAAAACATGCGTTAAGTTATTCTCTAACCATTTGTTGCTTGAGGAAGTATAAATTCATCAGTAATGTTACTGTGCTTTACTTAATCATATATGCATGAGTATTGGAAACTTAAGTTTACTTAGTCACTCACCGTTCGTTAGGCTCTTAATGGTTTATACGCTTCCCCTAGCTCTTCTTGGCCTGAAAAGATATAATTCCCGATTAAACTACTTAGAATTCTTAGTAAAATACCTCACTTAATGCATTTATTAAAGAAACTTTCATCAACATAGACAGCTTTACTGGCAAGATCCCCCTGAGCAAGGTCAGCGAGATCCTCTAGAGCGATGCCAGCAAGATCCTCTAGAGCGATACCAGTGAGATCCTCTAGAGCGAGATCAAGCTTTTCCTGGAAAATTTTCATCCTAGCGATACTCACCTTACCAGCGATACTCAGCCCAATTCCTAGCGAGATTTCCTTCCAGAGAAAGATTGGTGAGATTCTCTAGAGCGAGATCAGCGAGATTTCCTCTATAGGCAAGATCCTCATCCCTTCATCTCGCTACAACTCCCACGGTGAACTAGTTGTTTATTCAACCCAAGCAGCTGTCTACTTATGCACCGATTCCCTTTTACAACTTTAAAAATTCATAACTCAAAATCCAGAGCTCTTTTCAAGAAACTTTCTTCTACAAACTTGTTTAGAATTGAGTAACTTTATTACCTTAAAATTTCAGCAAAGAATTCTTCTAGTTTGGCCTGGAACTTCCAATCTTCACCTCGGGCCCTGATTAACCCAAGATTCTGCCTTCTCTATCCTTTCCTCACTTCTTGTTCTTCTCCTTGTGCAATCTTCCTCTAGCAAGAAAACCTCGCAAACTAGCTTCTCTCAGTTTTCGAATGGCACTAATTTTACTAAATTTGTTGATGTCAATTGCCGAAACCATGCTTTTGAATTTCTTCTTCCAAAACCTTCCCGCCACCTCCAGAGTTCAAGGATTAACTACTACGTCACCCGTCATTTAGTATGTTTTTCCTTCCCTTCCATCATAACTCCTATAGATAAACATGAATTGCTACTTAATAAATATATAATATGAAATTCCTTTAGCTAAACATGCTTATCTAGGAAACCTAGAGTTTGGGGTTTACAATCATTCCCCCCTTAAAAGAAATTTCGTCCTCGAAATTTACCTGATATGTCATTTGAAAAGTTGAGGATATCTCTTCCTCATTTGCTCTTCAGATTCCCAGGTAGCTTCCTCGATTTCATGATTATGCCATAGCACCTTCACCAAAGGAATCGTCTTATTTCTGAGTACCTGGTCTTTCCTGTCCAAGATCTCGATGGCCTCCTCCTTGTAAGATAAATCTTCTTTGAGTTGTATCGGTTGTGTTGCTAGTATGTGCATAGGATCAGGCACATATTTCCTTAGCATCGACACATGAAATACATTGCGAATATGAGCTAGCTCCATAGGCAGCTGCAACCTATAAGCTGCTGGACCAACCTGTTCCACAATTTCATATGGTCTGATGTATCGTGGACTTAACTTCCCTTTTCTCCCAAACCGGAGAATTCCTTTCCATGGGGATAACCGGAGAAATACCTGTTCTTCAACTTCAAATTCTAGTTCTCTTCTTCGCTTATCAGCGTAGCTCTTCTGTCTATCGCAAGCCGCCTTAAGAATATCCCTGATAAGTTTCACATTCTCTGTTGTTTGTTGAACTAATTATGGACCCAATAATTGTCGTTCTCTGACTTCATTCTAGCATACTGGGGTCCTACAAGGTTGGCCGTACAATGCTACATAAGAAGCCATTCCGATACTAGAATGGTAGCTATTGTTGTAGGGAAATTCAATCAACGGTAGGTGCGTATCCCAACTTCCTTTGAATTGAAGTACACAAGCTCTTAACACATCTTCCAGTGTTTGTATAGTTCTTTTCGACTGTCCATCAATTTGTGGATGAAAAGCCGTACTGAAATGCAATTTAGTTCCCATAGCCTTCTGTAAACTAGGCCAAAATTTTGAGGTGAACCTCGAGTCCCGATCCGACACTATCGACAATGGGGCTCCATATTGACTGATTATCCTATCCACATAAATCTTAGCTAGACGGTCTAGTGGAAAAGTAACCTTTACTGGTATGAACTTGGCCATCTTGGTTAGTCTATCGACTATTGCCCAAATGCCATCAAATTCTGAGGGTGTCTTAGGCAATCCAAATAAAACGTCCATTGTCACATGCTCCCACTTCCACTCAGGCGCTGGGAGTGGATTGAGTAATCCTGCTGGTCTTCGTCTCTCAGGTTTTACTTGTTGACAGATTATACATTGGTCCACATATTTTTCTATGTCCTTCTTCATCCTAGGCCACCAATAAGATTTTTTTCAAAGTTCTATACATCTTGGTGCTTCCTGGATGCATAGCATAAGCGGAACTATGTGCTTCCTCTAGAATGGCTTGTTTAAGCTATAGCTTGTTAGGCACATACATTCTCCCCCCCCTTTTCTAGTATATTATCTACTCTCGGTTGGAAGTCAACCCTGATGCCCTTCCTTACATCATCAACAATCTTCTGAAGATCAGGGTCTTCCAACTGATCCTACTTAAGGTTTTCTAAGGTAGGCCTTACCTAGAAAGTAGCTATCAATTCTCCTGACGACTCCATTGACAAGGCAGTTCTAGAATTCCTGAATTCTTGTAATAACATTCCTCTTATTGAACCAATAATGGCCCTGAGTCCCGAAAATTTCCTACTTAGCGCATCCACTACAACATTAGCCTTACTAGGGGTGGTACTCGATGGAATAGTCGTAATCTTTAATAAATTCAATCCATCTTCATTGTCTTAGATTTAACTCCTTTTGATCAAAGATATATTTTAAGCTTTTGTGATCTGTAAATATCCTGCAGCGCTCTCCAAAAAGGTAATGTCTCCACAACTTCAGAGCCAAAACAACTGCTGCCAACTCTAGATTATGTGTGGGATAAATGTCCTTGTGTTTCTTAAGTTGACGAGATGCATATGCAATCACCTTCCTATCCTACATCAACACACATCCCAATCCTTGTTGGGATGCGTCACAATAAATCTCAAATTCCTTACCTGGAATAGGCAAGGTAAGCACTGGTGCTGATACTAGTGTCTGCTTCAGCTCTTGGGAACTATGTTCACACTCCAACGACCATTCAAACCTCACGCCTTTCTTGGTCAGGTTCGTAAGATCCATGAATACCGCAAGGGCATTTGTTAATCCAAATGGCATTACTAAAAATTCATAATGTCCATATTGTGTTCTAAATGCGGTTTTAGGAATGTCAGCTTCCCTCACTTTCAGTTGATGATAACCCGATCTCAGATCTATCTTTGAAAACACCGTGGCTCCTCTTAGCTAATAAAAAAAATCATCAATGTGTGGTAACGGATAATTGTTCTTAATTGTTACCTTATTCAACTGCCTATAGTCGATACACAATCTAAGTGTACCGTCTTTATTCCTCACAAACAATACCAGAGCTCCCCAAGGCGATACACCAGGTCGAATGTATCCCCTGTCAATTAACTCTTACAGCTAAACCTTTAATTCTTTCAACTCAGTCGGCGCCATTCTATACGGTGCCTGCGATATAGGAGTTGTTCCTGGAACTAAGTCAATAGTAAACTGCACCTCCCTGTCGGATGGTAATCCTGATAGTTCTTCAGGGAATACATCCCGAAATTTAGTTACCACTGGGACATCTTTTGGGTTCAGCTCTTTCCCTTGAGCAACCATCACATGAGCCAGATAGGCTTTACATCCCTTGCTCAATAGCTTCTGAGATTTCACTGTCAATATCAAATTCCCCGCGACTAATCGTTTGCTTTCTGTCAGCATTGCATCCTGGCCATTTGATTTTTTGAGCACTACCTCCTTCTTGTAACAGTCTACTGAAGCATGATACCTACTTAGAAAATCCATCCCCAGGATAACATCAAACTCCAATAGTTCTAAACGAAGTAAATCAGCATAGAAGTTCTGACCATTGATCAGTACCTCATAATGATTATAGCATCTATCTACTACTATCACATCCCCCAAAGGGGTAGAGATAAATAACTCTTCAGGCATAGGTTCAACTAACCTATTTATACTAGGTGTATACATGCTAGATATAAATGGATGTGTGGCACCAAGATCAAATAAAACATAAGCAGACTGTCCACATAACATAACATTACCGGTCACAACATCTG